>NC_060163.1:15402456-15410173 GCF_021292245.1 Micropterus dolomieu
GGCCACTATCAGAGCAACCTGGGCTCTCATAACACCTGAGCAGTGCCACAGACTGATCGACTCCATGCCACGCCGCATTGCTGCAGTAATTCAGGCAAAAGGAGCCCCAACTAAGTATTGAGTGCTGTACATGCTCATACTTTTCATGTTCATACTTTTCAGTTGGCCAACATTTCTAAAAATCCTTTTTTTGTATTGGTCTTAAGTAATATTCTAATTTTCGGAGATACTGAATTTGGGATTTTTATTAGTTGTCAGTTTTAATCATCACAATTGAATGAAATAAACATTTGAAATATATCAGTCTGTGTGTAATGAATGAATATAATATCCAAGTTTCACTTTTTGAATGGAATTACTGAAATAAATCAACTTTTTGATGATATTCTAATTATATGACCAACACCTGTATTAGTAAAAGCAATACAGGAGTTACATACATACTTATTTAAAATGATTGAGATCTTTTATTTCTAAAAACACATGGACACAAACTGGAACAATTCAAAACTGTCAGGACAGACGTAGACATACAACAGACATTACAGACACATTCAGATCTGTTATATAAATCCTCACTTTCAGCTCTCTTCAGATATTTGACTCCCCAGAGTCTCCTTTGCCCTTTGGCTGCCTCCAGTCAGCGTAGATTGACTCTTCGTAGTCTCCCATCCCTTCAAACTCAACATCGGGAGACTCTGAGGCCAAAAGTGCAGCTTCCTCTGGTCCTAGAAAATCCTTAAAAAAACAACAATTTCACTTATTTGTGATGATAAGGTTTCCATAAATGTTTTACACAGATTGCAAACAAACGTCACACTTTTAGTAGGCTTTAGCTACATAAGGAAATAGAAATTATATTTTTTAAGGATTTCTTTTAATGTGGCCATTTAAGTTGTTTTTATTCCAACATTAACTAACAATAACTTAACATGCTTGTTAAATAAACTACAATTGTTGTTTAGATGTTCTAGTTTTTTTTGTAATCTCACCTCATCATCCAACTCTAAGTACCTCTCTGCAAATGTCAGCATCTGCTTTTGAGTGACAGTCTGGTTGAAGTGTTTGAGAGCTTCCTGTTTACACAGACAGATGAAGACATGACAAAAGTATCAGAAGAACAGATTCATTATCTCAAATCAAATAATATGATTAATGATGGAACCTTCATGTACGTATAATAAACAATTAGATCAAATTGCCAGTTGTTCCTTTATGATGGTGCAACTGGCAGATAAGGCCTTTGTCAAAAAAAGGACAAATTCTCTGTAGTTAATCAGATTGTTATTTTGAAAGTAGTTTTTTTCACATAAAACTGAATATTTGCTTAAATAAAACGTATTTTGGTATTGATTTATGTATTTCTGTGTCCGTATTTACGGTGTATTTCCACAGATAGTTGAGACATTAGTGATATCTGGACATAGCTCTCCTCTTACCATCCTGGGTGTGAAGTGGTCAGGCTGAAGGCCCCACTGTTCACGGTAGGCTTCATAATACAGCAGATTCTGCTTCATGACCTGGTCTTCAGGTTCAAACAGGAAGTAGCTATGTGCACAGGGCACCGCACTGCAGCCCTCGTTCACTGATCAGAGAAAAAACCCCATCAGATAGTGTTAAGGAATAAGGATAAGGAATATTATTCAGTGATTCAAAGCTCAGTTGCTGACGAGCTGACAGCAAACTTACTCCTATAATAGGCGTACTGGAGGTAGTGGTAAATAGTGGCCACAAATCTTTCCACAAAATAACCACCAACATTAGGCTGCAAGTTTTCCTCACACTTCAGTTTGCACTTTAATATGTCAATGTAGACATCTGTGGGAAAGCAGAGCAGATATCATTTAATAAGATATTATTTATTTAGTAAAAAGTACATTAGTATTATCAGCAAAAGAACTTGATATGTCGTAAAATGTCCTTTGTGACTGATTTATCTATATGACATTATTAGATTGTTAATGCTGATGCATCGGTGTGTAAGCAGCATTTTACTGTTGTAGATGTTCAAGATGGAGCTGGTTTTAACAACTGCACATACATTTAGTTTAGGTAGGCTAGTCCAGTGGTTCCCCAACATAAGGGTCAGGACCCTTCAAAGGGTCACATAACAAATCTGAGGTGTCGAGAGAGAATTAAGAGGAGAGGAAAGAAGTATTCAGTCATTTAAACTAAAGCACTGGAAACGTTCAGAGGGGAAATGTCTCTTTTCGTAGAGATCTAAAACATTACAAGGAGCCCCAACTAGACACTGCGTTTTTATAAGGGGACTCCAGCCAAAAATGCAACCACTGGTTTAATGCTGGTTTAACAATGTTTTGTGCTTGTAGAAACTTATCATGTGTGTTTTTTATGTTAAATTTAAATCTAAAAATTTACTAGTAACGTTATCTGTCAGATAAAAGTATAAAGTGGAAATACTCAAGGAAAAATTACATAAGTTAAGTACCTAAAAATTGTACTTAAGTACAGTAGTTAGTTTCCACCACTGACGAGGAATATACAGAACAAATTGGACCATGAGGACCGAGGTGTCATCCAAAATCTTCCTGAAAATGAAGCAATTAGGACAAGTTTTCTTCTTAAATCCCAGTTTTACTCAGTTTGTGGTGTCTTTTGGATGCTCAGTCGTTTTAACGGTTCTCTGTGGTACTCTGGCCATTTTTAAACACTGAATACTAACCTACAATGAACGCATAGAAGTCACTGTCTGGTGAACGTGGAGTGATCCCTTCACAGTCGGCCTGACAGAGGTCATGCTCATGGAGGTAGAGCCTGAGAGCTTCCTCCATGTGTTCAACACTGCTGCTGTAGTCACCTGAATTGATGAGTTTCACTCCTCTCAGGAAGGGAGCCTAGAAAGGACTGATACTGTCAGAGGAGCACAAAGACACGATAGAAACAGCTGGTAGGAGATGAATGGTACGATGGGAATAGTTGACGTTGTCATTCATTTGGTGCCTAGTGTGGGAGTGAGATGTCTTTTGCACTTTAATATTTCTATTGATTCAGTAGAAGCTGTGTATTCAAGCTGTGTAGCTAGGTTGTCCTCACCTCATATGGTCTTTCTTCGTGGTCGGTGAGGTAGCCACTCAGGTCGTATTGGCTCTTGTACTCCTCCATGAGTTGGCGCATCTCCTGGTCCTCAGGGTTCTTCTGGAGGTAGGTATAGGCACATGGGACAGCCCTCTGCAGGTCATTCAGCTGGGAGAAAAACACTGAATTACCTCAGACTAGTGACACATACTTTGGTCTTTGGTTTCTCCTGTCCTACAACCTAAACTGGGCAGGACACTATCGGTAAACTGTCAAATATAGGAGCCAATAAACACTACAAACACACTCTACCCCAGTGGTTGGAATTAATCATGCAGACGTTTGCATCATAGCAACACACATTTCAAACATTTAAACAATGTTTTCTATTTGTTAATGGTTATTTGGGGGAATTTTGCCTTTGCTAGTTTTAAGTATAGAGGGATTGAAGAAAGACTAGGTGAGTCCTAAGCTCTGAAGCCTGCCAACTGAGTCAACAGGACAAATTTGATACAGCATTTTTAGAATGCACCCAGTTGAATTCATTGCTCATTTTGCTGGTGATCCCTGGACCCAGCTTTTTTAATATCCACTGTTTTAATACTGCATAACACAACAGTAAATGTCATGCACTATATGTTCATGCTAAGATGGTGCATATAGGCTACAATAAATACTTCATAGACTTGAAAACTTGAGCCCTTTTTAAAGTTGAACATCTTTCAGGGGTGGTAATTAAGACATGGCTGTGCTGGTATAAGGTGTCCTGGTGTGTCTCACCTTGGAGTGTGCAAAGTGCAGGTATCTGTAGGGAGATCTTCTGCTGAAGTCCTCCAGGATCTCTTTGCCGGGCGGAGGGAGTTGCAGCGCAGGGAAATGCGCCCTGCACTTCTTCTGACAGGACGCTCTCATCATAACGTGCCAGTAGACGCGGAGATCCCGGTTTCTTGTGTATGACGGTTCTTCGTGTTTGCTACTATTACAGTGCAGCGTGCAGTATCTCACGCTGTCTTTAAGAAGCCGGTGCAAACGCAAACTCAGCTCCAAATATTTGATCGACTCCGTCCACTTCTCTGCTGCGTAATGATCCAAAGCCGATCCATAGGCAGTGGTGAGGGGCATGAGCTCCTCTTTGGGGAAATTTCTGAAATGATAGTTTTCGTATTGCGCGGCTGTCATAAAAATAATGTTCAAACAAAGCAAGTTCAACAACGCCTCTCCATTTGTGCAAAATGTAACCATGATAAGATAAATTCCCACATATCCGTCTGCGTTTTCCCCTGCTGTTAACTTTTCCTGGGTCTGTGTGGTGGTCTGCTGAAGTGCTTAGGGGTCTGTGGGAATTCCGTGATTGGACCTTTCAGTAGTTACCGTCTCGGGTTTCTCACGGCTGTGTTTCGTTATTTGGGACAAGAACAGACGTGCGTAAAAGTGGCCACTTGTACTGTTATCGTTATGGTGTTGCCCAGTGCTCACTCCCATATGTTTTATTTCACCATAAATGTGATGAATAAAACTGCATGATATGAGATGTATAAAGCTAAGTCCCATAGTTATGAATGAAAGGTCTTCTCCGGGGTTTGGGGATATAATAATAAGGTGTTGTGTGTTCTGTATCTGATTAGAGGGCTGTAGGGAAAAGCTTGGAAAACGGCTCTGGCATATTTTATTTTCAGCAGTTCTTGTTCTACCCAGTTTGGGATTATTAGACCTATAGCCTAGTTGTTCTTTCACAAGTCTTACACTGAGCCGTCTTAAGGTTGTTGGACAGGAATTTCTCTTGCAGATTAGACTCTTTTTTTTTCACTTTGGAGGACTTGTCGCTGTTTTAGAGCGCTGCTTCAAACGTTCGCAGCATTAATGAAAAAGCTGAAAATTTGGGGGCTCTCGGGCCACTTTACGGCTCTGAGGGGCTGATCCAGAGAGGCGGGTCTGTCTGCGGTCTGCAGCTGTTCAGCGATGCTGAAGAGTCAAGCCGTTTCTTTCAAAATAAAAACGGAAATTTTGACCATTTTGAATATTTCATTTTTACCGACAACACACAGACCATAGTCACTCTGATTTTATTCTGAAGGTGGAACAATGTGGAAATAATGTGCTTCATGTAGGCTACATAAACGTCCTTATTTTGTGTCCTTCCAGTTACAAAACCTTTGTTTTCCTTTTTAAAGGAAGTAGTGCTCTTTTCCTATTGTGGTTGGCTTGACACAGGCGCTTCCCACCCGTAAACTCCGACATTCCTTCCCTCTGGTGAAAAGTCCTCACTGCAACCTGGAGATTGTCCACGTTTACAGCATTCAGACACCGCTGCTCTGCTCCACATCTGCAGCCTCGGCCCTCTGCGCGCATAGGATTGTAGGCCTCCAAATTTATCCATTTAGTGGCTATTATTCAGTTAGGCTATTTGACGTGATTTTGTAAAGATGTTTGCCTGCTGCGTTGCTTTTTTCCTCCTCACTGCGTGGTCTTCGGCGGTGTGTAATCCCAGCCCTGTGGTAGGAGATGTAGTCGTGGACAGATACTTCATCCCCAAAGTCTGTGCCAGAGAATCGAAAACTGGTGATTATGTCCGCTATCACTACAACGCCACATTTGTCGACGGGAAAACATTTGATTCGAGGTAAGGCATTCATTTTAATATCTGAAATACTGAATGCATTCCTTTTGTTTTGCTCTCTTTGCTTGCAAAGTTGATAATTGTGCTGCAGAGGCCATAAAACCAGATTCAAAGTTTGGTTAGGCAGAAGTTGCAATGGCATTTCAGAAAGGATCTAGGGCTTCTTGTGAAAAACGTTTGCAATAGTTTAAGAAACGCATGCGCGCGCTCTACAGATGTAGACCTTTCTTTCTCCAGAGTTTACATCCTCTAAAGTTGACCTACTTCTGACATTTCCTTTGTCTTTGTTACCCTTTTGGTTTTCCTTCACAGCCATCAGAAAGGAGACGCCAAGGTGGGCCTGCTCGGGGAGGGCCGACTCATCGCTGGCATTGATAAAGGCCTGCAGGGCATGTGTGTGAATGAGCGCAGGACAATCACCGTCCCTCCTAACCTGGCCTATGGAAGCACCGGTGCAGGTAAATGAAAATGTTTTTATGGTGAATTGTTCTGCACCAGTGGGAGGTCGAAGATACAGCACAGCAGATTTCCCAGAGCAATCAGCAGTTACTTTGTGAGATTTACCCCCCAGCCTCCCAGCGGGTCCAGGTTATCTATGTGGCAGTTACTTTTATTTGTTTAGCCTAATTATAGATGTTTGAGAATATATGCCACTAAAGCATGTATTGTGCCTTGATTGTCTTATAGAGGGGCCCTGTCAAAATGTAGTTTTAATATCTTTTATTAAAATTCTGGTTTCTGGGGCCCAGCAGGGAACCACAGCTCTTTTTTTTTGCACCTGGCCCCCTGCTTAGAGGATATTGCAGTTTGGCAAATTTTTCATTGCATCAGGGTTGAGGTCCATGTGAAATGAAAAATAACTGCAAAATAAATACCAACAAGTGTTTACAGCCATGTTCTGTGAGGTTGTACTTAGCCCCAAGTGGTGCTTTGAACTAAATGTTAACATTAGCATGCGAACAATGGCAATGCTAATATGTTGATGCTAAGCAGGTAGGCTATAATGTTTTCCATGTTCACCATCTTAGGTTAGCATGTTAATATTGGCTATTTAGCACTAAAAACTAAAACAGCCAAGGTTGAAAGTAAAGTTGTTTGTTTCACAAGTATTTAGTCAGAAAGTATTAGACAATTTCGACCTGATGATAAAGTAAGATGAGAAAAGGATCACCAAAATGACATTTTGTCCTGAAGGGGACATGAACAAGTGTTAAATGGCAACTCATCAGTATGTCCACCATGTCCACCGCATGGTGGTGCTAGAGAAAAAGTCAGTAGGATTTATCACCTGGGAACCATGAATGTCTTTATCAAATTTTGTGTAAACCCATCCATTGATCAATATTTTACAGGATAAATGAATAGAATCACTTTTAATAACCAGGTATGTGTACACACATGAGGAATTTGACTCCGGTCAAATGAAGAATTTGACCTCCTGGTGGTGTCATAGAAAAAGGCAGGGGATCCACTAAAGTCACTAGGATTCATCCTCTTGCCACCATTAGTGCTTGTACCAAAGTTCATGGCTATCCATCTAACAGTTGTGCAGATATTTCAGTCTGGACGAAAGTGGTGGACCGGCTAAGCGACAAACAGACCAACACTGCCATCCTTGCCATGCCATGTACATTAATTGGTTACTTGAAGGCATGAAAAAATAAAACACTTGGAGCTCATTTAAGGAAACAAGTTGATTTAAATGTTCAGTGTGTAGGTTTTAGTGGCATCTGGTGGTGAGGGTTTCAAATTACAACCAACGACTCAGTCAATGCTCACTCCTCCCTTTGGAAGCGCGTAGGCTGACACACTATCTCGGCTCTTGTGCTTAATAATACATGTGGTCCTCTATTTGTCCAAATTTCACTTATCTTCTTACTTTTAACAAACCAGATGACTACTACTACTACTTCTTCAACGTAGTGACAAAACACAGTCTGTAAAAGCGGTTTGATCATTTCAGCTACTGTAGAAACACTGCTGATCAACATGGCAACTTCCATGTAAGGGGAGACCTGCGGTGTTTGTAGATAAAAATGGCTCATTCTAAGGAAATGAAAACAT
>NC_060163.1:15410273-15437801 GCF_021292245.1 Micropterus dolomieu
TTAATATTGGCTATTTAGCACTAAAAACTAAAACAGCCAAGGTTGAAAGTAAAGTTGTTTGTTTCACAAGTATTTAGTCAGAAAGTATTAGACAATTTCGACCTGATGATAAAGTAAGATGAGAAAAGGATCACCAAAATGACATTTTGTCCTGAAGGGGACATGAACAAGTGTTAAATGGCAACTCATCAGTATGTCCACCATGTCCACCGCATGGTGGTGCTAGAGAAAAAGTCAGTAGGATTTATCACCTGGGAACCATGAATGTCTTTATCAAATTTTGTGTAAACCCATCCATTGATCAATATTTTACAGGATAAATGAATAGAATCACTTTTAATAACCAGGTATGTGTACACACATGAGGAATTTGACTCCGGTCAAATGAAGAATTTGACCTCCTGGTGGTGTCATAGAAAAAGGCAGGGGATCCACTAAAGTCACTAGGATTCATCCTCTTGCCACCATTAGTGCTTGTACCAAAGTTCATGGCTATCCATCTAACAGTTGTGCAGATATTTCAGTCTGGACGAAAGTGGTGGACCGGCTAAGCGACAAACAGACCAACACTGCCATCCTTGCCATGCCATGTACATTAATTGGTTACTTGAAGGCATGAAAAAATAAAACACTTGGAGCTCATTTAAGGAAACAAGTTGATTTAAATGTTCAGTGTGTAGGTTTTAGTGGCATCTGGTGGTGAGGGTTTCAAATTACAACCAACGACTCAGTCAATGCTCACTCCTCCCTTTGGAAGCGCGTAGGCTGACACACTATCTCGGCTCTTGTGCTTAATAATACATGTGGTCCTCTATTTGTCCAAATTTCACTTATCTTCTTACTTTTAACAAACCAGATGACTACTACTACTACTTCTTCAACGTAGTGACAAAACACAGTCTGTAAAAGCGGTTTGATCATTTCAGCTACTGTAGAAACACTGCTGATCAACATGGCAACTTCCATGTAAGGGGAGACCTGCGGTGTTTGTAGATAAAAATGGCTCATTCTAAGGAAATGAAAACATAACAGTTCATTATGTAAGAGGTTTATATACCACTGAAAACATAGTTATTAGTTAACATATTATATGGCATTTCTGTCAATAGATCCTCCTAAATATTACACACTGGACCTTCAAGGAGTAATTTCACAGAGGCTTTCAATTAAGATGGGTGTGAATTAGTGTGCAGATTTTCAAAACAGAGAAGACAGATGCCTTTGCTGTGTAAGCTCTAACCTTTGTCTCTCTTTTACAGGCGATGTGGTTCCTCCAGATGCCACCCTGGTGTTTGACGTCCATCTGCTGGATGTGTGGAACAAAGCCGACCTGGTTGTCACCAAAACCATCAGCACTCCCAAAGACTGCCGACGCTCTGTGATGCGCACTGACTTTGTGCGCTACCATTTCAACGGCACTCTGCTCGATGGCACCGTCTTCGACTCCAGGTGAAATTCTGTCTTGGACGACTTGTTGACGTATGGTGGAGAGGTCTCCTGTCCAAAGTGCTCAGAGTGCTGACTTTTTCATGAAATGATACAGAAAGTGATTAGCAAATGTAGCCCTAAAAATAGTAAATAAACCAGTCTGGGAAGAGGTCTTAGTTCGATGCTAAATCTCATTCTTATTTCCAGGCTGTGAAACAAAGCCCAGACCAAATGATAGCTCTTTTCTGTTTGTACTGTGTCATCCAGGTATGTTGTGTGTTTGACTTTGCGCTTGTATGAGCCCTACGTAGCTACACCAGGAAGCAGACCCATGACTCCTTAGTGGGTGAGGGTTGGCTGATCAAGGGCATGGATGAGGGCCTGCTGGGCATGTGCGTGGGAGAGATAAGAAACATCGTCATTCCACCCTTCAAAGCCTACGGAGAAAAAGGATCAGGTAAGCTCAAACGACCATGAGTAAATGACGGACTTGGTGTTTGTGTTTTGTATTCGAACCCTGCTTCTCCAAACACAGGAATCAACATCAATAAAATGCATATACACAAATCATACTAATAGAACTTTCTATCCCCCTTTGGAGTGTTTTTTATTTACCACTAGTAGCGCCATGGAGCAATGTTTTTAGGAGGGGGTCCCCATTTGTTTACTTGTATGAGAACACAGATGTAAGTAAACATGATAAAAAGCAGTGAGGAAATACATTCACCAAGTTTGTTAGGCCTCAAGGATATTCACTGTGCGTTTAGCTGAGAAACTGAAAATGTAAGCATAATGTGTAATACACATTTTTTTTATTTACAAGAAAACTCCAGAGGGTACCTTTTAAGGTAGGAAAATGGTAAAACCTTTTCAGGCTAAAGATAAGCAAACTAAGGTCATTGATTGAGAAACATAAGTGCTTTTTCACTAATTTAGTGATTATAATTGTCTTATATTTAATAACATAGAAATAAGCCAAGATTCAACAAGAAATTGACACCCTCTGCTTACCAGGCACAGAGGTTCCCTCCCAGGCAACGCTGGTGTTTGATGTCCTGTTGGTGGACATTCATAACACGAAGGATAACCTCACCATCGAGAGCCAGGTGGTGCCCGAGTCGTGTACACGCAAGTCTGTGGTTGGAGACTACACCCGGTACCACTACAACGGTACCTTCCTGAACGGAGTCACCTTTGACACCAGGTGAGCTCAGTTACCAGTTATATTGCAAGGAATTCATCCTGTTGTGTCTGTTTTCCTGTTGTGTTGTGTTTATAATGTGTTTATTTTTTTGGCAGATAGAAAAATTTATCCTTGAGCACTGTGACTGTAAAAACGCAATCCAGTTTTTAACGCTTCTCTAAATGTCAACCCATCACATCAGTATATAATTCTAATTTTAAAAAATTTTTTATATTGAACTGTGCTCGTCTGTTACTGCCACCAGCTACCAGAGGAATAGCACATACAACACCTACATCGGGATGGGGTATGTGATTGCGGGGATGGACCAGGCCCTGCTGGGAGTCTGCATTGGGGAGAGGAGGAGGGTCATCATCCCTCCACACCTGGCATATGGAGAGCAAGGAGCAGGTAAGTTACTGTAGTTTTTACTGCCACCTGCAGTAAGATGACTGCCCCGATTGATTAATAATTTGAGTTGATAATAACTGTTGGTTTATTGTTCCACATATGCATCGACATGGAGCATGTTTGGGTCTGTAAGTGGTTGAAACAGGATGTTGGGGCGGGATATAACATGAGGATCACAATCATCGAAGAATGTAAACCAAAAGGATGAAAAACCCTTTCAGTGTTTAGAACCTACTTGTACTTCAGTACACAGTGAAGTAATTGTAAAAAAAACAGAAAGAAAAAGTAATGGGATTTATACATGTACATATAAATATATAAAAAAGAGGGTTTTTCTTTAGTAGTAAATATTTATCAGAAGAAAATTAATTAATCATTGCTTCATTAATCAAAAATTGCTGGTTATACATTCTGAAATTGAGTTTTGCTGCTTTATTGTGTTTTATATTAGAGTATTAATTCTTCAGACAGACATTAATTCAGTCGGACAAAACACACAATTTAATGTCACTTGGAGTTCTGGGAAATTAAAAATTTTTATTTAACAGACTAAGAAATCAGGTAACCTAATCATAGCAAGCCACATACTTTCATGGTCACTGAATAAAAAGACTGAATGAAAAAGGCCAAGAACAGATCTCACTGTAGGCCCTCTACTGAACTGGGAGTCCAGATACATCTGAATATGAGCAGAAAACTTCCCAACATTGTGAAAATGAAATGATTATGCGTTTTCTGTCCAGGTGACGTCATCCCTCCTTCTGCTGTGCTGGTGTTTGACATTCATGTCATCGACTTCCACAACCCCAATGACACAGTGGAGGTCCAGATCACTTACAGACCCGAGGTGTGTAACGAGACCACCGGTGTGAACGACCTTGTACGCTACCACTACAACTGCACGCTGATGGACGGCACGCCGCTCTTCTCCTCGTGAGTCACCCAGACATCCCATATTTTAAACACTGATATTGTGCAATATACATAAACATACATTACATCCCCACTGCAATGTGTCCAATAATCCAGAAACGACAATGAGAACCTTCAGGATGCAGTGCTGGGGGCTGACAAGGTGATTGATGGGCTGGACGAGGGCTTGCGTGGCATGTGCGTAGGGGAGAAGAGGGTGATAACGGTGCCGCCTCACCTCGGCCACGGAGAGAAAGGAGGTGAGACTTCTGCTTTACCTTGTAAGACTAAGAAACAAGAAACACTAAACACACTGTACTCTTCTTTGTCAGGACATTGGAGGCTTCAAAGAAACAGCTCATCTGATTCATGAGCCTCCTCAACATTTGAATCTGAGTAGTTTTTTTTTTTGTTGAGGTACTTCGATGTCAGATTTTCATGAGAAGATTTTGACGTCTATTTGCTATAATGTATGAAGAATGTATAAATATCACAATTTAAGTGTTATTTAAAAAAAACAAAAAAAACATTTTGAACCCCGACAGTCTTCTCAAAAGTCCAGCGCTACATTTGTAAATATTATTTGATCTTTATTTTGTTCCTTACAGTTATAAAATAAGTGATCATTCAAAACTGAAAACAGTAATGCACAGAGCTCCTAAAAATTATAGCTGTGTCTGAATAGTTGTAGTTTATTACACCTACCGTTCTCAGAATAGAAAAATTACAAACAAGCTACAGCCCAGGCAATAAATAAAAAGGTATATACAAAGATATATGTTTCACAAATACTCTCGTTTAAACAGTGTTTTTCTTACTTTTGCTCCATCAGCCACCGGTGTGCCAGGCAGTGCTGTGTTGGTCTTTGACGTTGAACTGGTGAGCTTTGAGAAGGGAGTGCCGCCTGGTTACCTGTTTGTGTGGCTCCAGGACAGTCCTGCAGACCTCTTCAAAGCCCTGGATATGAACAAGAACGAAGAGGTGCCCCATGAGGAGGTACGTTACTGCTGTGTGACCACCGCCTGCATTATTTCACATGGTATTTATTTTTCACTAAGCAGAGAGCAGAGTAGGGTGGCAGCTTGATAGCTCTGACTGTATTTTGTGAAATCTCAACTAACACTGTCACAAAACTTATTCATTATTTACATTATATTATTGGATCATTTGTTATATTACTAATGTTTTCATGTGCAAGTGGCATTTTACCATAAGGGGCTAATTATACAACAATTATATAATAATTACAACAAATATTTTACAAGATGAATAAGTTTTTTGTATGCAAAATAATAATTTTGCAACGTAACTATTAACTACTAAGTCATACCCAGAAATGTAGTGGAGAAAAACTGCAATATGTCCCTCTGAAATGTAGTAAAAGAAAAGTATAAAGTAGCATTTAAAGTAAGTAACATTTAAATACATAAAATCAAATTTGTATTTACAACAGAACTTGAGTAAAATTGGTGGTGCCAATGATTAAACCCATTAGGATTTGATTCCTTACTTTGGCCCCATCTGGTGGTAACATCAAGAATGACACTGCTGGTTGTTTCACAGAATAATTTCAAGTTTGAGATTCAAAGTGTATTCTTGACCTTGGAAACAGCAATTGACACAATAATCTCACCGCTACGTCCATTTAGTAGCTGTTCTGAAGCTTTCGATGCTCAGTCATGGAAATGTTCAAATATTAATTTCTGAGCCCTATAAGGAAGCCAACATTCCCGAGATGTTGAAAGTCATTCAAGAGTGTACTGTCGGATATTGCAACACAGGCAGCAAATGTAAAAAGGCACCAGTGGATTCATAGATACATCAGTGATGCAGCCTGTGAGAGAACAGAAAACATTCTTGATAAAACTGGTTCAAAATCTTATTTAGGGGTTGTACCAGAACGGGTTTAAATGGTTTCATTTTCAAAAAACACCATATTTTGTCATACTGCACATTGCTGCAGGTCCTCTTTTCACCCTGTGTGTTGAACGCTTCATTTTGTTGGGACTTGCATGTAGTTCCTTCCTAGTTAAGGAAAAGCCAATCAGAAGCAGATTAGGGTGGGTCCTGAAAAGCCAGTAAACATGGCTACGGATCAGCTGTATATCCCCTTACCAGCTTAGCAACATGGACTGGAGCAAGAGTTTCAGAGTGGTGAGTTATTCATTTGTAACAAATGTATCTTTCAGACATAAAGTTTTAACTGAGCTCTGTCTCTACATCACAGTAACAACTTTATGTCCATTGACTGCCTGGAGGGTAGCTAGTGTTTGGAAGGGAGAGGAGAGGTAGCAGGCAGACGTCTTGTCACTGTGTGCTGCAGCTCAGTGTTTTTCCACCTGTGTTTTTGAGGGCGTGTCTGACTAGGCGCTTGGCGAGCATTATGAGGCGTATTTCGCTGTGACGTCACAGCAAAGCGGAAGAAAAGGCTGGACTAAAAATGAGCTATTTTCAGGCGGTTCGGAGCAGGACTTTCTGTGGGAGATAGGAACTCCCTTTGGGGTGGACTGGGTTTTTCCACTTTGCAAACGTATTACATACACAAAAAAGATATATAACTTAATAAACGAGAGGGAAAATGCCCAAAAGTATAATTTGGCCTTTAAATAATGCCTGTATACATGCAGAGTTTTTATTACAGTATTTTCCTTAATGCGAAAAGTCTATTGTAACCTTCTACGACTTGATCGGTGATGCTCTTTTCTCTTTTAATTTCAGTTTGGGGAGTTCATCAAGCTACAGGTGGCAGAGGGCAAAGGTCGCATAAAGCCGGGAATGATCATGGAGCATGTTATTGACGACATGTTCAACAACCAGGACCGGAATAAAGACGGAGTGATCACGCCCAACGAACTCAAGCTGAAGGTAGAAGAGGACAAGGAAAGGGAAGCAGCAAGGCACGAGGAGTTGTGAAAAGGGCAGCTTTCATTCTCTCTCAGGGATAAACCCCAACACCTTAAAAACAAGCAACGAGAGACATTTTCCATTACAGCATCATGGTTTAATTCTTTATGTATCACATTGGACAGTCTTTTTTTAAACAACAAGAAAATAGTGCAGAGGAGGGTCTTTTTGTGAAGTTCTGTGTTGAATGTTTGTTTATGATATTTTTGATAGTATTTCAGAAAACCAAACAAGCACCTTTATTTATCCCTGAAAGTCACATCCATTAAAATGTTTAAAAGAAAATATTTTTTGTTGTTGACAAGAAAAATGTGAGGAATAAAAAAATCTATTCCTGAATTGATTTTGCTTTGACATTTCTTCCCCCTCCCAACTCTCCAAACGTGCACGCTAAATTGGTGGAATGCTCTTTTAAGCCAGACACCCTGTTGTGAGATCACCTTTAAAAATTAGTAACTGCACGTCAATGAACTGTTGGTTTTAGCTAATACTATCCGATAAAAACACTCAGTTTCTGGGTTATTTCTATCACCAGTATGTGGCATACTGTGTGAGGGTGTCTGGCACTAACATGACTTTGAGACACTTTGCACAGAAATTCTTTCATATACCTTTTAAGAGCAGCTTTAAAAAAAAAAAAAAAAAAGACCTGGAAAACAAGGTCTTGGCTAAAGAATAGCCTCTGCCAGGGGAATTTAATCATTGGAAATAAACAGGTTTTTAGCAGTAGCATTTTCAGTGACTCATTTTGCTGTTACAGTGTTTAGGGTTTTTTATTTAGGGTCAAAGTAGTGACTTATTAGAACTATTTTAAAAAGCAGGTAGAAATAATGTATAATATCTGAAAATCTCAACATGTCGTACACCTGCATACTAAAAAAACGCATATGATATGGTTATGATGATATTGGTGGAAAACTATTGGTTACTGCTATAAACTTATTAATATAGGTATTATTAATACTGATGCATCTCAAATAGAATTTATAAGCTGCAACATGATTCACTGCCATCTATTAATCTCATGACCATATTACTGACATAAGACTACGTTGCAAAATGATTATTAGCATACAGAGAAGAAAAATGTTGATTAAAAGGAGAGATCAAATTTTTTATAGAATCCCATAGGACTTGCATGGCAATCATTATTTTCCTGAAACATGCTGCTTTTTACCAGGAGAAAATCATATGATAAATACAATGGCATATTTAAAAAGGAGAACTATAACCTCTAGCTGAGAAAAGCACACTCACAAGTTAGCACACATTCATCTTTTCTTCTAGTGTAACAACAGCACCTACAGTAAAGTGCAAACTAGCTCAAAGCTAAGTCCCAATTTATAGCAGCCAGAGTGTTTCAGATGAAAGACAAAACACCCATTAGGAGCACATTCTGCTATACTGTAGCATTGTGTTTGATACTGGCATTAACGTGTTTGTCTTCACTGTCACAGGTTAAAAAAAACAAAGATTACAAAAAGCTGACCTAAATGGCTTCAAATTAGCTGCACCCTGCAAGTAAACTGTTGATTCAGGTGTACAGTATGTGCAGACATGAGCATCAAGTATTTGGAGTATACACAGAGGTAATATACAGTACACACATAACAAACAGTGTCAGTATGAAGTAGAAGACTTGGAAGATAGAGACATTTAAAAAAAGTCTTCGCTCATACGTTACCTTAATGTAAAAGATCTTTAAAAGCATACTGTAAAACAACAAAGTAAAAAAAATAATTTACTTTGTTTGTACTAAAAAGGAGTAAAAAATAAAATTAGAAATACACGGTGTAATTGTTAATATTAACATTTTTAAAAGGTTGCTGATTTGTTTTCAGGGGGAGGGCTGCTGTTATGTACTTCATGCATTTGAAATAGGACAATATAAATTGTCCCTTCACTAAGGTGGCACATTGCTACAACGTTGCTACGGTTTCTATCAAGATACCTTGTGGATTCCCTCACACAAATTAAAACAGCAGGGAGAAATACGTTTTACTCCAAACTAAGCCCTCTAATATTCTGTGAAGTTGCTGGCATAAATTCCAGATTCTTCTAAACTAAGCTGCAAATGAATGACCTAATTTAGATCTTTTACCCCTTGGAATTTGGTCAGATGGCCTTGAAGCACAGCAAAAATACAAGTCAAAACACAGAGAGTGTAAACATTAAAAGTGTGATTTGCACGATTAACCACTCCAGGAGTGGAAAAGTCCCGTTTCAAGGTCTGCATTGAGGTAAGTGATGAGGTGTCCAGCATGCATCTGCGTGTATGTTGGCATAAACTGTCCATTTCCTCCTTGTGCGTCTTACTTGTTGTCTCTTGATGAGGTAATGTATCTGAGGATGGCGTTTGGGACGTCCATCGTCTCGTCCGTCACCAGTACGATGTCAAATGAGTTGATGTACGAGTCTTTTCTGTCTTCCACCTGAGAGACACAGGACTCAGAGTTAGGACTCAATCTTTTAAACTCAATGTGTTAAAATTAGGTAATCCCAGGATAACACTATACATTAGTCTGACCTGGTCGTTAAGGAAGCCGATAGTGAGGATGTTCTTGTGCCCGGACACCCCGTCAGCCATGGTCAGGTCTCCCAAAGAGTCTCCCAGGAGAAGCACGTTGGGGCGACCCTGCAGCTCTGTGAGGCCAGCGGCATGTGACAGAGCACCTTCCCTCTTGTTGTAGGTGTGGATCAGTTGGCCTTTGAAGGCTGTCAGAACCCCCTTATTAACAAGACAATGTTCAGTGTTAATAATTAGACTTTCATACTTTTACTTAAAGGTCCAGTGTGTAATATTTAGAAGGATCTATTGACAGAAATGTAATATAATTTATATAACTATGTTTTTTAGTGGTGTATAAAGAATTAACATAATGAACCGTTATGTTTTTATTACCTTAGAATGAGCCATGTCTATCTACATACACCGTGGGTCCTCTTACATGGTTGTCGCCATGTTGCAGAAGAACGACTTCACAACTTGGGAATGGGACCATCCAAGGAACATGTGAATGCACTGTGAGAAGCTGGTTGCAATTTGCAACCCTCATCACTAGATGCCAGTAAAACTCACATTCTGAACCTTTAAGTAAAAGTTCCTTTTTGGAAAAAATGCTGCTGCATTACGCATTATCCTGTATGGCAGCTTTGCATGATTCAAAGTTCAAAAAAATTATTTTCTGTCTTATACTGCCTCTTCATGTAGGCCTTCATTTCAGCGTCTGTCTGAAACAAGCTGTAGATGCTCCTGTCTCTTTAAGGCCCCCCTCTCAAAGCCCACTGTCTTGTGATTGGCCAAGACCAGAAGCATATTAACAGGCTGTTGTTGTCACTGAGCTGTACAGACAGACTGAGCGTTGCTATGCTGAGCACATGACCACATATGGAACACCGGCTCCGTCTGGCTCGTATTACGTACAAGGAGCAGTTGGTATAAAAAGCAGTTCAAAACAGAGCATTCAGAACAGGAGGAAATCTGAGGTTTTTGCTCACAGGGATTTCTTTTAAATACTTTAACCTTATTATTTGAAGCTTTGACCATGTTTAACATCAACATCCAACATTATAACATTGTAGATAAGTCATAAAATGTGGAAAAGCATAATAGGTCTCCTTTAATGTGTTTGTAGCATTTTACTGCTGTTTATTTTTAAGATTGAGCTCATTTTAACTTGTATAGTTCCTTTCTAGTCTTCCAACCACACAAAGCGCTTGTGTTTTCGTACTGTATATTTCAGTAAAGTCAGTTTACCATTTCTGGCTCAATGATGAGGCATTTGGAAATGGCAAGGTCATACCTATTTACTTAAGATTTGCTTAAACTCTTATTTTTTACCTTTTTGCAAAATGAACCAACACAAAGAGAAAGATCTTGGGTAGATAATAAATATGAAACACAATTTAAATAATACTCCAAACCTCTCTAAACTAAAAAGAACATATTTATGTTTTAAAAATAAATAGTCAGATATCTTCTCAGCTATCTAAATATTATGCAGGAGCAAGGACGTTTATGCAGTGATGCAGATGGTATGAAATCCCCGTAAAGCCCAGTGTGGTCAAACTCACAGTTTGGTCAAAGTCCATGTAGTTGGAGATGATGTGGACATTGGGATGGAAGACGAGGTTCTGTCGAATCACCTCCTCCAGGACATCTCCAACACCGGCCGAGAAGATCAACAGAGGGACCTGTTGCTCCGCCAGACGGTCAAAAAACACTTTGTAGCCGCCCCTAAAGAAATCACACACACCACTGATCAGAATGGTGCAATCTGTTTAGCATGAATGTTATTTTAATAAAGTTATTGTAATGTTTTCATTTCAGATTACCTCAGATTTTTCAGTTTTCTTTTTGCGTGACAGTGGAATAAACTTACTGATGTAGCTTTATACAGTATATGGTTACAATCACATAGCTATAGCAAAATTTAAAACTTCCAAAAAATACATAACAGGTATTTGATCAATTATTTTTTCTCTGTAGAACCAGGGTCTTGGTTATTGGTGTGTACCTGAGCATAGCACTGGATTCCTTGACAGCCCGGGCCAACATGTCTTTCCTGATCCTCTGCTGAATCAGCAGCTTGTGGACTTTAGTCCACCTGTGTTGAGCAGCACAAGACAAATTAACAGGATTGGGCTTGAAACACTTTTCTATTGTCCTTCCAGGAAGTGGAGCTTCAAATACTGACAGTATAAAATACTAAAACATATTTTAAAATAAAATGTAATTGTTTATATCAGTCTGTTTGTTTCTTACCACTCCACCATGTGAGGCAGCTTTTCTTCTGCAGTCCTTCTAGGATCAATCTCTATGGGATAGTAGGTGTTCAACAGCTCCCTCATCTACAGTGGACCAACACAACATACTGAGCATTTACTGTATTGTTACTTTAAGACCACCTGCAGGGGATGTTTCAGCATGTTCTTGCTGTTGCTGTATTCCAATTATGCAGAATCACAAACCAGCAAACATGAGTTTATCTAGCAGGTCTAATAAATGACCTTATGACTGTAGCACATTCACCTTTTTAGTGCACTCTTCACTGATCAACAACCGGTTATCCAGGATGTCTGACAGAAGCAAGGAAAAAAAGATCACCAAGACATTCAGACAGTCAATTCATAAATTATTTGGATCCAATAATGCAAATGTTAAGACTCTACCACATCATATAAGAGTCAGTTATCTGTAGCCTGTGAGCTTACTGTGCGTGGTGGGCACTCTCTTGCCGTTGTGGGCAAATCTGGTCAGTGTCATATCGAAGTCTGAGATTACCTGAGGAAATATGACAATAAAGAACTGAACAATAATACTCTATCACACAGCAAACACTACTTTTGCATTTTTGTATTTATTCATAAAGAAATAAAAGGACATATGATCAGTAATCTCCTCCTGTGAGGGCTAAGATTTTGATGATGGAGCAGGAGTCAAATAAAATTTATATTCTCACTCCTGATGTTCACTCACCTGCAAGCTGCCTGCACCTGCTCGCTGCATGGCGTGGATTGTCTCCTCCACTCTGCTGCGCTCTCTCATCACTACCGAGCACTTGGTCAGCCCTGGGATCTGAGCAGAAAAGAGTTTAGTCTGACAACGCATATATATATACAGACAGTCAGAAGGAAGGCAAGGGAGCAGAAAATGAGGAGGGCAAATGCAGATTTCAGGGAGACTATACTGGAATATGTTACATGCAGTTACAAATGAAATTTCCACTGTCTTTATTCAGGGGAGCTTTCTCACCTCAGGCTTGGTCAGCTGGTGCCATATTGCCAGGACAGTCCGCACCGGTGTGTAGATCCAGGGGACATGGTATATCTGCATGTATAGCCAAGGAGAAAACTCATTTAAGTAATGCTTACAGGTCCAGAATTTAGGTCAAAAGAATTTCCTTGGACATGACTGGTCATTTGGTATTTTAGGGAGAATATAGACAGTGTGCAATTGTTCCACTAAATTAATTCACAGTGTAACTCAGGGGAGTCTTTTAGGCAGCTTAGCGGGATTTGCTTGCAGGCAAGCATATAATTCCAGGGCTCTCAAGTCTCACACATTCACCGTGAGACACACGCAATTTTCTCACACTGAGAAGTAAGTTAAGAGATAACGTCCCCGAAGTTGTCCCGCTATATTCAATGGACGATCATTTTTGTGCTGGGTTCATAACTTTCTCTGTAGCCTACTAAATGCCAGAGCCGTTAAGCCGATCACAAATTAAAATGTGTTGTTTTCGGGTGAACTCCGTGATCCCGCTGCAAGCTCGTTCGTTTCCAGGGAAGCATTAAGCATTCTGATTTTACAATTCAGCCAAATGCGTGATAAATTTTTATCGAAGATGCAGTCAAAAACTCTGCAACCTCTTTGGTGAGCTAAGTAACTTAGGCCTATTCATATCCTTTAAAAAACTAAAAGTACCAATACCTCACTGTAAAAATACTCTGCAAGTACTGCATTGAAAAAGTTAAACAATAGTATGTAAGTAGGCTATAAGCAGGAAAATGTAGAAGTAGCCTATTAAAAATAAAAGTAGCCTACTTAAAGCAGAAAGAAAAAAGTCCCATATGACTGTAACTATTATATATTATATCACTAGATTATTATTACTCATGCATTAATGTAGCTGGTTGAGGTTGAACTATTTTGTATCAGACTGCAATTAACACTTATTTTTATTATGTATTAATCGTACAATATTTCCCTTTGAGATGTGGTGAAGCACTTTTTTTTCATTTGAACTCAAGTTCAGTACAAATACTTTGTGTACTTAAGCACAGTAGCCTACTACTTTGTTACTGTCCATCACTGGACTTAGCTTTGGCTAACTGAAACGAAGGAAAGGAGATGTTTTTCAATATTTTGGCTCTGGAGGGAAAGCTCTCATCCATCAAAATGGTGAAAATGGCTGGCCTTTAGCCACAGTGCTTCAAGTGGGAGTCCCCTACCCCTGTAATCAAGGCATTAAAATGTGCAACAAACAATTGCAACACAAAACACCATTCATAAGATGAAATGTATACACACACAGCTTGGCATACATGCGTTGGGCAAGTTCTGCCATCCAACTTTAGGACTATGTGTACAGCACTGCTACACACATAGCCAAATTTCTTTTTAGTTTTGATACATTTGTATTTTTGAAATACAAGTTTATATATAAATAGTATTTTATCAGATTTACCAATTGTTATTCCATTTAGTCGGGCCAATTATGAACTATAGGTAAAATTTAACTGCTAGTAAAAACTTGAGAGAATTGGCTGGGGCTTTTGATAAAACTTGAGAGCCCTGTAATTCAATATATGGAGAATAAAGTTTCCAATGAATAAATATTCACTTGTGTTAAAATTGAGCTGTTCGTTAAAGTAAATTCCTGTTTTCCTTATAATTAGTTCCAACCTACATATACATACATACATACACACACACATATATACAGTGTATATATGTATATATGTATATAATACACATATACACACACACACACATATATATACATATATACAGTGTATACATGTATATATGTATATAATACACATATACACCCACACATATACACATATATACACACACATATATATGTTTTTATATATATATGTTAATTTAAGACCTATATATATATATATATATATAGGTCTTAAATTAGGCCTAGTGTTAATTTGTTACAGCCAACTAACGTTGTAGCTACAGTGTAACGTTGTAGCTAACAATAACAGTTAGCTAACGTTAACCAAATAACAACAGACAAAAGTAACTTAGCTTAATTAGGTACACGAGTGTAGTCATTTCACACTATATTCGCTATAAAAAGTGCCCTATATTTGAATCAACAAAGCTCGTACTTCGTTTTTTTTTTTTTTTTTTTTAACCAAACTTGAACTGACTGGCTAACGTTACTAACTTCGTGTTTACGACTGCAATGGTTACCATTACGTAACTAACGTAACTTACCATTTTTCAGACGGAGAACTGGCCGTAACAGCGAGGAGTTATTGGGAACAACCGTTAAAAGGTCATACTGTTAAAAATCAAGCTGTATGTATCTGAAAAAATACAGTAATTAAATAATGTAAGACATTATAGAACACTGGTGCTTCGAATGATTTGTTTGTTGTTGACATAGGTTGTTAACTGTATGTTGCACCCGATTCATTCCCCCGGTAACTTCCATGTAACAAACATAAAGGTTCCGCCGCACCTTACTTCCACCGCACTTTAGTTCCTCCTTCACGGAGTGTATCCCCCCCCCCACACATCAACTACAGCTGCGCCCTTGAATTAAATTGAAAACACTACAGTTTTTTAGCTGATTAGCACAGAAACATGAGCGAATTTGCAAGTCTTTTCCTACTGTGAGCAGGGAATGGTCAGATGACGCATAAAACACGTCTTAAAACTAAGTGGTTATATACTTGTTTTGATCAAAATGATTGCTAGGGAAAATTAAGTAGTTGCTTGACATTGGTAGGGACAAATGTATACTAAATTCTACACCCTTGGACACTACATTACAGTAAATCCATTCCATTGAATTAAATTAGATTACATAACTTTATATTAAACATCAAATGACAGTTCACAACATTAAATCCATTAGATTAAAGTACATTACATTAAATTCATTAGATTAGATTACATTAAAGATTTTAAAGCTACATGGGGCTTTATTCCCAAAGTGTCTCATTTTAGCATTGAAGGTCCTCTTAAATGGTAGAGGTTAATGGTATTTACTCCTAAGATAAAATAAAGGGAGGGGTTTACCCTGTTATATGGTTAACATATTTCAGAATTAATTTGGTCATGTCCACGGTGACAGATTGACAAGTGACATGTTTGTCAGTGAGTGTGAAATAAAATATTCATCAATAAGCATTAAAAGGAATTGAATAGGATTAACTTGCTATATTAAAGCTATTACATCACATTAAATCAATTTCAAAACCATTACATTAGATGAGAAACCATTTAATGCAATACATTACCGGCTTTCAGGCAGTCACACCAATAATAAAGCTTTGAAAGACATACGATTTTAAAGCTTCACACCAATTAGCCTTTTTGATAGTTTATATATATATTCTCAGGATAGCACTTAGAATAAAGCTGCAATAAGTTACATGTTAGTGGCTATTTATATAAATCTATGCCCAACTTCCATAAAGTAATAACATTCATCTAACTAACATTCATCGTCTATGTTATTTCTTAAAGTGTAATGTGATATACAGGTATATTGCTTAATTTAAATTTTTTATTGTTAAACATTTGTACATCTAGACCACTGAAATCAACTTGTATGGCTTTGGCAACTAACTTGTGGGGGTTTCCCTGCCATAACAAAGACGCATATTTGTAGATAGATAGATAGATAGATAGATAGATAGATAGATAGATAGATAGATAGATAGAAATAACAACAAACATATTTTATAATTTATTGCAAATGTTTGGACAATTGCAGCTCTTGTACATACAAATGGAATGACACAATATGTAAAACATTACATGTGGCTGTATGAAATCTTCAAACACAAACTCAAATGTGATACTGATATACTAAAGCCAATCACTAAAACCTGCCTATGTCTGCTCTGTTACATTTTGCAGTAATCCTGTGGTTTCTCATGTAAAGTACTGACATGAGAATATTGGCTTAAAACAAATACTCGAAAATTTAACAACCTCCACATAAAACTGATCCAATTATTTTCATTCGTCAATTAACACTGCTCACATTATGTACAGTATGTTAGTGGGAAAACATTAGGCACACAAAGCCTTTTTAGATTATTTCTAAACTATTTGGCTGGGGTTAGTACTCGCAACTTTAACAGTAATGGAGAAATACACCGAGCGCAGCAACTGGTCCACACAACACTGCATTTAGAGTCTGAAGATTGTAGTCAAAAAAGCAACACTGTGCAATGTTCAAGTTAACATTCAAAGTCATTTAGTGCAGGAAATACAGTTAATTCAACTGTATTAATCAGGGGCAGTTGGGATTTTATGGCACAGGTGGCAACATGGAGAGAACAAAGCTCAAAAACAGACTCCTGTTTAATGCGTTTCACACATTTCATGGTCTTTCCACAGTGCAATGTCAGCATCTAAACATGAGCTCTAATTCACAAAGTAAGAAGCAGAGCAAATTCTGCCAGAAGCACAGAGGCAGAGCAAAACCAAATAAATCCATAAAACCAACCAGAAATAGAGCTTATTTTCCCAATATTTGCTTTGCTCAATACTTGATTCTCGCTAAATAAATTCAGATAAATGATTGTCTATTTCACTACGTACACACTTTATCCGATCACCATTTAAATATTTCAATCCCTTCAGTGCAAAAAGGTAAAACCAGGGTGGAAAATGGAGGTAGAAGAGAAAGTAGATGCAAGTAGCAAGAGGAGTCAAAAGTTAAAGCTGATACCTCTTTTCTTAGATCGTTGTTACATTAAGTTAATTCTCTCCACGCTGATAATATATAATTTTCTTCTAACTTACACTTCACAATAAATGTAGACATCATTTACTTTGTTAGGTTTACATCTCAACACCAGATTTCACAGTAAAGTGTAACTGGTGACTGTCATACTTGTATTCTAACTTGCACCACAACATAAGCTGACATCATTTAGGTGTTAACACAGACCACATACAAAAAGCTAAGCTAAGTTGTTAAGCAATGACATCAACAATCTCTTCAGAAAATGCCACATCAATCACAGTATAATTTACTAGCAGTATAAGGCATAAGATAACATAAGGCCAACATGATTATGTAAGACTTGATCATTTAGTAGCCTAAATAATTATTTCCTGCAAACCATCCCTGCGTGAACCTATGCAGACATTTCACATTAACTAAGCCAAAAAATAAAATTAAAGTTTTGCAGCAACAGCAAGGCCTTTTTATAAAAAATGAAGTGCTAGCTAGACGAGGCAGAATGTCACATTTGTGCGGCTTTCGAGCTCAGCATTCGATTTGAGACTGCAGCTGTCTGCGCAGGGTGAGGGTGCGCCGATGGAGCTGCTGCATCTGTTGCATGCGCTCTCGCTGGTGAGCCAGGTTCTGGGGCATGGGGTAGCGCTGGCAGCCGCGGAGGTACTGGTACGGGATGCGAACGTGGCAGGCTGCGGCTCGACAGCGTGGCTGAGGTAAGGGTGGCAGCAGCAACCAGCGCTTCCTCTCAGCACAGAAACGGTAGGCCTCTTTGCGGTACTGCTTGTCCATGTTGTTGCTGTTCCTCCACCCACCAATGATGAATACGTCTTCACCCAGGTAGCAAACAGCAGCGCCTTCCATGCTGAGGACCTCTGGAGGGAGGCTGTCAAGGAGGTCGTCAGGGATGTTTCTGCTTATTTTCTGCTGAGCATCCTTAGCTGTTACTTTGTAGCTCTTGGCGCAACAGGAAGCTGTGTGGTAGAAGTTGGTAGATGCAACGGCCATTTGAAAACTGCAGTAATTATCGATGAGCGGTAAGGAGTCCACTTCCTGCCACTTTTGACTCTCTGTATCGTAGCAAGTGGTCACAGTGCTCAGTCCATCCTCACTGTCCAAGTCTACGGGGGTCCTGGCCATCACGTACACGTAGCGGTCCTCAATGCTCACTGTTTTCACATCTCGTAGTATCTTTGGTGCCGGGTCAAGATTTTGCCACTCGTCCTCCTCAGGCTCGTACACAGTAACATCCTTAAAGCCTGGACTGAAGTTGCCATGACCGCCGATGCTGTAGAGGATGTCTTTGACACATGTGAGGCCGAAAGAGTGCTTGCGGGTGGTCAGGCTGCTGACCTGCTCCCATGTGTTGAGGTTGGGGTTGTAGCGTTCCACCGTCTTGGCAAAGCTCGGCTCCATGGAGCCCGCCACATAAACATGGCTGTCAGTGGCTGCAATGGCATGTCCGTCAAGATGGTTATGAATGTGTGGCAGGTTGACCCAACGGTCCTCTGCAACAAAGTAGCCCACACACTCACTCAGGTAGTCTCCGCCTTCTGAAACACCACCCACTACCATGATTACATCCATGTTCTGGCCAAAACGTGGCTGGAGTGCTGCCCTGTAGGAGGCACAGGGCTCTACGTCAGCTGACTTGAGGCTCTCAAGGCGAACAGCATGGGCCTCGAGGGCTTCAGACACCAGCTGCCGACAAGCTGCACTGTTTGCCACTAAGGGCTCCTTTCTCACCACCCGCGTCAGGTAGGTAGGAGCAATCTGAGGCAGCCTTAGAAGCTTGAACAGCTCCTCAAATTGCTTCTCTCGCTCCTCTGTGTTTTGGTGCACCCATTTTACGATGGCCTCAAACAACTCCTGTTCCGAATCCACAGTGATCTCTGAGTCTGACAGCCAGTCCCGCACCAGGTGAAATGGCAGAGTGTAGAATTCCTCGTTGTGGATAACTTTGTGGAAGTTTCTCCTAATGGTCTTGGCAGCTCCGTTGGCCAGCTGGTCCAGGGTGTACATGTGGGCGAGGCTGTGCACAGCCACACAGTTGGACAAGCTCAAATTCTTAATCAGAAACTCTCCACAGAAGGACTTCAGCTGCGCCAATAGGAACCTGTGTGAAAATTATCAGAAAGTTTTGACAGATGTAATAAGCTTTATGTAACATGGATTCCCAGGAGAAACCAAGACACCCTGTCTGCTAGGAAGCCTTTTATGTATGTAGTGGTTTTCCTTTGAATTGTGTTTTTTAAAGATAATTATTTGGGGTTTTTTTCCGACCTTTTTTCGATTAGAGAGGCAGACAGGAAACACGGGAGAAAGCTGGCTGGAATCGAACTGGTGTCCAGTTGGCTACCAGTGTGTTCTCCTTCTTTTGAATTTTTGTACTGGCGAGAAATATTGCCAAGGTATTTCTTGCACTTATCTAACCTTTAATACAGGTCTGTAGAGTTTTTACTTGGCTTGCAAAGAATATCAGTTGTTGTTTCTTAAGTGCTTGTTAAGCCCAACTACCAAACAGCATGGGGCCAACTCAACCAATCTTTGAAATCAGCGTTCGGCTTAAAATTTAACAAACATCTCATTACAATTACAATTTTGTTGCAGATAGCTTCCTTAAGTGCTACTTGTTGCAGCTAACTGGCTGGGTTTTTCATATACACAGGTCACCTCAAACTGCTTCTTAAATATAATATTAAAATACTGTTATATATATATATATAATGGGGGTCGATGAATAGTTTAAAATAGGCCTTTTTCACAGCAGAAAATCACAGGTGTCGCCAATAATATTAATAATGGCTCTGTTCAAGTGCCAGTAAGCCATGACCCTGAAACTAAAGCAGTTACAGGGAATTCAGCTATCATTAAAGTTATAATTAACACCTGTGCTTTTCATACTGTCAAACATTCAATTTCTAGTTTTCAAAACAAAATATTATACAAAATATTAGTTTTCAGTTATTCTGGCGGATTAGACCTTTGCTTTGACCAGGTTGAAGATGGGTGTAGCTATGATGGGAATTACATGAGGTCACCAGTGTCCATGTTTTAACAAATAGTGAAGGTGTAACAGCAACAACACAGGACAATAAGGGAGTTGTCAGTCAAGCACATCCTGTAAACCCTAAACAGTCCTAAAAATAGGTTTAATCAGGTAAGAGTGAAAATACCTGCATGGGCGTACCACGGCTGTGTAAAGACTTTAGCAATAAACAAACATAATGAGTAATGTGTAAACTTCAGCCACATCTTTTCCCAGTAGGCTCATTCTGGTAATAGCATATGTAATTCAAGACTGTGTTAAGCCATATTTGAGCGAAACGATTAGCCAATTGACCGAAAATTATTAAATTGGCAACTATTTTGATTATCAAACAAGTATGCAATTTATTAAGCAAAAATTAACTGGTTCCAGCTTATCCAATGTGAGTATTTGTTGGCTTTCTTAGTCTTATAGGATATCAACAAATAAATATCTATCTGCTGGTATAATGAGCAGACAGGTGTGGCTCACTTAATCCCTAGAAACATAGACCTGTACAATCACTGCCCAACACTTCCTTGTATTTAAGCAAGGGGGAAAACAATGCTCTTTTTCAGATTAAATATATGGTTTGAAAAATACCTGTCAGCAAGTTCCAACACTTCATGTACATTGGCGCTGGTTACCCTGATCTCTCCTGTGTACATGAACTGCATGACTCGCTCCACTGTTTCTGGGTCTGGTCCGGTTGTGGAGCTCCATTCTTTCAGCTCCACTCGCCCTGACACAGACTCTGAAAACTGTCCGCCGAGCAGCAGCATGAAGTACTGCGACGCCGCGGATAAAACGGAGCGGTGGGCGCTTATGGTTTGGACCCTCTCCTCCCCAGAGACCCCGATGGAGCTGAAGATCAGAGTCGCGTCGCAGAACAGCCCCGTCTTCCTCTGCTCGTTCTGCCGCCGGGAGAGATCGGAGCAGTAGGCCGAGCAGGTGAACTCCTCGGCCTCCTCAGGTTCCCAGTCACCTGTTCGCACTACCGGCGCGCCGCTGCTCCGGCCACGGTCCTCCGGCCCTTGTGCTGCCGCTGCCATACCGCAGCGGGATAGACTCGGAGGCAAACGCAAGCACTGAACTATCTTCGGGAAGACCTCATAGGCATATACAACACACGCAAATAAACATTCAAACACGGACATGCATGCGCAGCGTCCGCAGCCGTGGTCGGAAAACAGGAGTGCTCGCTTCCGTGTTTTATTCCAAATGTAACCTCAGCATTTTTTTTTTTTGATGTAGTGCCAATGGGAGGCTTGCGGATTCAAGCTAGTACCTCTGCTCACACACGAGACCCATACCCCTGCCGCAAATACAGAAAAGTCCGAGGTGTTGACAATGTTTTCATTCTATGACGCATTAACACGTCTTATTTAGCGATATGTAACTTTGTTTAACGCGAAGCACCGTTTTCGCGCATGCGGGTTGCGAATAATCTAACTGCTGGTGAAGTTCACTGGGGCTTATGCATCCTGTGGTTAGGTTTACATCAGTTTAATAACTGACACGTTAACCTGCCTGCTGGCAAGCGTAATATTAAATGTCTGTTATTAATGTTTATACTTTGTATAGTCGCAGCTAGCTTTCCCCCGTTTTACTATTATACTGCAGGCTGTAATACAGTATTAATAAGGAAAGAAATAAAGACATTTGTCATTGTGCACAAATTTTATTGACCTTGTTTTGCATGTGGGTGCAACAAAAACGTTAGAAGAGAAGCACAGAAAACGGTTTTAATGGATTTAGACTATTATTGTGTTGTGTCAGCTAATTTTAGCCTCTACCTCTTCAGACAAAATGTACATTTTCGATTGGACTTTTGTCTTGAGTTCACCCTCCTTTAGAAGTCAGTAGTGAAGAGTGCCACATAGTTAATATTTATGGCACACACACACAACAGTTATTAAAAAGTTGGTAATACATGAATACAGATGAATAAAATGTATACTTTCAGTAAACTAAATTTATAACTTTTACCTTTATTTTGGGAAGTTTCAGGATCTAACGTACATTAAGTCTCCATTTGTCCACTTGAATTAACATTTTCCTTCTTTGTTTGACCCTGGAGCCATAGACCCAGTTCATTAGCAACTTTTTTTGCACTTTAGTTCTTTGAAATCAGTGTTCTGCTAAAGATATAAAGTTCTCTCGCATCAAGCATCTCTCACATCAATTGTACAAAAGGGCAATTCTTTGAAACCTTTATGTTGATGGAAAAGGGGGTTGCGGACACCTTCCTTTAATCAAGTACAGTTAAAACCCCGTCAGTTTGTTTCTGGCTCATCCCCTCTGGTCATAGATCATACACAGATTTTGGACATTATACTCTTCAGTCAAAATGAAAAGTAAGACAATAAGTTCTTTATTATACTACTATATGACAGCATGTTACAAAAAAAACCAACATTTTTTCCACAGTTAAATAAAAACAGCAAAACAAAGATCAAACAGCAGGCCATACAGCGGGCAATTACAAAGCGTTTTGGTTGGTGTCAAGTATTTAGTGAAAGTTTAACAGACCCGACACCTGTATTATGTGCAATCATTTCCCCAAGTAAAGCAAACTGCTTTCATGGTCCCTCGCCAAAAGATGCTTTCAAACACTCACAGGGCTCATTCATGAAACATGTTTGTCCCCTTTTGATGCTTCTACATTTTCCTGTTGTCTGACAGTTTTTCAGAATAGCAACACAGAGACCTGACAGCTCAAAACTGCATCTAATTTACAGAAGCTGATGAATTTCAACCACTCGTTTAGAACCAGGGTTGTTGTAGGAAAGGCAATAGTGGAGTGAGACTTAAATCATTGTGTTTGTTCAATTCCTTTATCCCATTACAATCCTCTTTTTCAAAACATAAGATCTGGGTAAGCTCTGTAACGTCAACCACCGGACCCTGCTTTATTTTACTTTTAATAAAGACAACAAATTCATAAAAATAACTTTGGTTTCTCTTGAGATGACAAAGATCTTTCTCAGTGGGAGTGAAACTTGGACAAGGAATTCAAAAACAGATTTTAGATAGATTCGCTAGTGTTGAAACCAAGGTGCAATACTCTGAAAGCCAAAAAGTAGACTTAAGCACACTTTCTTGTGGCATAAAACAGGCAAATGTTGATTAAAACAAAATCATTTTCTCTAAGAAGTATTAAAAAGACATGATAACTGTATTTCGGAGCTTGAACAAATCGGCAGCCGTTACCGCAGATGAACTAATCAGACTCCGTAATGCAGGGGTCCAACTACACAAAGCAGGTTTCTTTGCATTTTGCAAAGTACCAATTAATTTTGTGCTTCTGCAACTGCTGCAGTTTACATTGGTTTGGCTCTTCATTGAAAACTAAATAACTTACATCTCAGACTTTAAATAATTTGTCAAAAAACGAAATCTGAAAATATACGTCCCCCTTTTTTCTCCGTAAAAACTAGATCAAAAAACCTCTACCCAGATCCCTCAGTCAGACAGTACTTTCACTTTCCAGAATCATCCTGCCCAGTTTGACCAAGGCAGCTGTGGTCACAACCGTCAACCACAACAGTCACATCTGGAAGTGCAACCCATTCTGTGATGTGGGAATTACATGGACATATGTTCTGGGAGCACATAAGAGATGTCATCCCAGGGGTGGCGATACAAACCCTGTTTCAGCCTCTTCTGGTCCAGGTAATGTCCTAATGTTAAGACAGACACAAGTTAGATGTCATATTTTAATACTTGGAAAGTTAGCGTCATGGCCCTATCTACATGGGACTCACCAATAAAGCCCATACTACGGCCGAGGACAAAGATCCCATTTAGTGCACCGATCTCCACAAACTCGTCAGCCTCATCTCTGGAACCAGTTCAACATTGATGTGAGAAACAATAGTGGTCAGTGTGCCATCCGCAAAGAAAGCAACAATCCAGACAATGCACTCTTGGCATCTGAATTTTTAAAAAAAAAATGTAACCATGAATAAAACTATAAGCCCTCCCATGAACACTCATTAGAGGAGGCTGGTGTATTAATGACAATATTGTAAAATATGTCTTCAGGGAGAAGTTATAATTGTTTAATAAACATTTTTAAAATTTGTCTGCTTCCATTTTGATTGTAGTGTGTTATAAACCCTTTACCAAGTCTTTATAACTTATAAATGACTTGAATTTACAATGGAAAGTTTCTAAAAAGTAATATCAAAGCTGAAAATGTTAAGAGTGGTGGGCAGTGATGGTGCATGCCTTTGGTGTGAGAGACCAGGGTTCAATGTGTGCGACCTCTGAGATTGCTATATATATATATCTCAATTGTAAGTCGCTTTGGATAAAAGCATCCACTAAAGGAATAAATGGAATGGTCTCTGTCATTCTAAAAGTAATGGATTATATTAGTAGCAAATACTTTACAAGTACTTCAAAATTTGTATTGGTGATAAAATGCATCCGTGGATACTGGATTGACACTTCCACCTCAGTTTCTCCATGGCATTGCAGTTTGATATTCTTACCGTGTGAAGCCACCACACGTTCTAAGCAGGTCCACAAAGGCAACACCAATAAAACCATCTACATTGAGGATCAGGTTGGGTTTCTGAGAATAAGAAAGAGAAATTAATTGATCTAAATGTCAGAGGAATATCAGTAAGCCAGCCAAACTGAACATAAAGGAAAAGGTTAGGCACACTGGCCATATGTGTCACATTAAAATGTTGTGTGTTTGTCAGTCAAATCTTATTTGTGTCTTCATATGTTTTGCATCTCTACCTTGGAGGTGGTGATCTTCTCAACGTCTAGGGCATAGTCGAGCAGCTGGGTGGAGGTGAAATGCTGCTTAACAAAGTCCTTCAGGATCTGCACCCGCATGTCTGGGTTGTTAATCTGAAACGGAGATATAACGTGCATCACCTTACAGTGTTTGTTTCAAGAAGCTCTAAACGGTAAGGTATGCTTTCATTTTAGTTTGAAAGTAAAGAAGAATTATCCATTAGGTATATTCTTAGCAACTCTATAATACAATTTAAAAATACCACATTTATGGATCTCGATTATATAACTTGAGGTAGTGTGAAAAGCTGCCTACTGATTTGACCCTGTGGCCGATGCCCATTATCAGCTTGCCATCCTTCTTCATCTTGTTGACAAACTCCATAGGCAGCATGCCACTGTCGAAAGCCTTGCTGAACTGCTTCGCAGCTGCATCCAGAGCACCTCCAAAACGATCCCCCTGGAATTTATGAATAAATCATATTTCAGTACAAAAAATACTTGGCCAGATTAAACAATCTGGCCAAAGCAGGTAGTAATTAGTAAAGGATAAGAGACGTGGAGATGAGAGCATTTCTGTTATTTGTGCTAGCTCAAGATGCTGGCACAGTGTTTGTGTGTGAGCAGTACTGACGATAGTGAGCAGCCCAGAGGTCAGGCTTGAGATAAGGTCCTTGCCAGCACGAGCACAGACGATGGTGTTGTGTGCACCAGAGACAGCAGGCCCGTGATCAGCAGTCACCATCAGGCACATCTCAATGAACTGGCAGGCATAGCGTGGCAACCTAGACAGAAACACAGTAACGCTTATTCCACCAGGAAAAATAAAAATAATCGACTGTAGTAACTGATTAATACCAGTTGTCATCCTAACCTGCGTTGGAACCAAAGCAAGCCCAGCACTCCTCCTAAACCCATCTCCTCTTTAAAGACCTCAGTGATGGGCATGCCAGCGTAGATGAGCTCCTGACCTCGCTCGTCACAGATGCTCGTCATGAATGAGGCTGGCTTACGGATCAGGCCCAACTCCTGGAGGAAGTCCAGTGCAGAGGAAAACAAATTTAAGATGGGTTCTAACACACAGGCAATGAAAATGTTTGTACAGTGTGAAGCAGAGATCAGTGTCGGCCTATGTCAGCTGATAGGTAACAAGAGATTGCAGTTCACAAACGCAGCTGATACAGGTGCTGGTCATATAATTAGAATATCATCAAAAAGTTGATTTATTTCAGTAATTCCATTCAAAAAGTGAAACTTATAACTGACAACTAATGAAAACCCCAAAATCAGTATCACAGAAAATTAGAATATTGTGAAAAGGTTCAATATTGAAGACACCTGGTGCCACACTCTAGTCAGCTAATGAACTCAAAACACCTGCAAAGGCCTTTAAATGGTCTCTCAGTCTAGTTCTGTAGGCTACACAATCATGGGGAAGACTGCTGACTTGTCCGCTATCCAAAAGACCACCACTGACACCTTGCACAAGGAGGGCAAGACACAAAAGGTCATTGCTAAAGAGGCTGGCTGTTCACAGAGCTCTGTGTCCAAGCACATTAATAGAGAGGCGAAGGGAAAGAAAAGATGTGGTTAAAAAAAAAAAAGAAAAATAAGTGTACAAGCAATAGGGATAACCGCACCCTGGAGAGGATTGTGAAACAAAACCCATTCAAAAATGTGGGGGAGATTCACAAAGAGTGGACTGCAGCTGGAGTCAGTGCTTCAAGAACCACCACGCACAGACGTATGCAAGACATGGGTTTCAGCTGTCGCATTCCTTGTGTCAAGCCACTCTTGAACAAGACACAGCGTCAGAAGCGTCTCACCTGGGCTAAAGACCAAAAGGACTGGACTGCTGCTGAGTGGTCCAAAGTTATGTTCTCTGATGAAAGTAAATTTTGCATTTCCTTTGTAAATCAAGGTCCCAGAGTCTGGAGGAAGAGAGGAGAGGCACAGAATCCACGTTGCTTGAAGTCCAGTGTAAAGTTTCCACAGTCAGTGATGGTTTGGGGTGCCATGTCATCTGCAGGTGTTGGTCCACTGTGTTTTCTGAGGTCCAAGGTCAACGCAGCCATCTACCAGGAAGTTTTAGAGCACTTCATGCTTCCTGCTGCTGACCAACTTTATGGAGATGCAGATTTCATTTCCCAACAGGACTTGGCACCTGCACACAGTGCCAAAGCTACCAGTACCTGGTTTAAGGACCATGGTATCCCTGTTCTTAATTGGCCAGCAAACTCGCCTGACCTTAACCCTATAGAAAATCTATGGGGTATTGTGAAGAGGAAGATGCGATTCGCCAGACCCAACAATGCAGAAGAGCTGAAGGCCACTATCAGAGCAACCTGGGCTCTCATAACACCTGAGCAGTGCCACAGACTGATCGACTCCATGCCACCCCGCATTGCTGCAGTAATTCAGGCAAAAGGAGCCCCAACTAAGTATTGAGTGCTGTACAT
>NC_060163.1:15437901-15466609 GCF_021292245.1 Micropterus dolomieu
TATTGTGAAGAGGAAGATGCGCTACGCCAGACCCAACAATGCAGAAGAGCTGAAGGCCACTATCAGAGCAACCTGGGCTCTCATAACACCTGAGCAGTGCCACAGACTGATCGACTCCATGCCACGCCGCATTGCTGCAGTAATTCAGGCAAAAGGAGCCCCAACTAAGTATTGAGTGCTGTACATGCTCATACTTTTCAGTTGGCCAACATTTCTAAAAATCCTTTTTTTTGTATTGGTCTTAATATTAAAATTTTCGGAGACACTGAATTTGGGATTTTCATTAGTTGTCAGTTTTAATCAATCACAATTAAATGAAATAAACATTTGAAATATCTCAGTCTGTGTGTAATGAATGAATATAATATCCAAGTTTCACTTTTTGAATGGAATTACTGAAATAAATCAACTTTGATGATATTCTAATTATATGACAAGCACCTGTATATTGAAGCCAATAGAAACAGTGGCAACAATGCATATTTTGTCCATCAGAGAACACTGACAAGTTGGTTTTTCCAAGTGCCTCGCTCCTTACATATGCAGGTATGTACATGTTTGTTTATGCTGTGTGTCTATCATAAAAAAGGAATACTGGCCAATATAGACAGTTAACAAGCTTAATAATCCAATATGCGTCAGCCACACATTTTAATAATCAAAATAAAATACATTTCCATTATTATAATATAATAATATTATATAAAATAATATAAAAAATGCTGGAGTTGTTCCTATAGGAGTAATGATGAAAGTTCTTACCCTGGCCCAAGAGTAATCCATAGGCACTGTTGGGGGCGGAACCTCCTGGGCAGGAACGATTGTACCATTGGACACCAGTTCATCATAAACTGTCCTGTTACACCCCCCCCCCCACATACACACACACACACTCTCAGCGAAAAACTCTAAAAGCATTTCAATGACAAACTCTGGTACGATTGTGTAATGAATTTCTCACTTGATGACGTTGCCCAGTTCATCAAAGCTCTTTGGTACATAAGCTCCAGCATCCCTCAGAGCCTGGTTTTTGGCTACTGCTGTTTCTGAAGCCTGGTTGGCACAGGCCCCTGCATGGCCAAACTGAACCTGAGGATGGCAAGGTTACAGAAAAAGTATTCCCAAATAACAACAATAGGCAAATCCAAGGCAACAAAAACACAGCCACCGAACCTCTGATGCAAACATGGTGGCGCAGGTTCCAATACACCAGCACACCACAGGTTTGGTTATCCTGCCCTCTGTGATGCCTTGGCAGATCTTGTACTCCTCAGTGCCTCCAATCTGGGTTGTCAGAGTAAAAGATGTTAAAATTTACCCACAGATTAGATTTTCAGATTAAGACTAGTGTTGTTACAGGTGAATTCATATGTATTTAATGAAACTAAACACCTCTCCCAGCATCACTATCATCTTGATCCCCGGAGTGTCCTGGTAACGAAGGATGTGGTCCATGAAAGTGGAGCCCGGATATCTGAACAAAGAGGACCAAAACACAAGGACTTATGTTTATGTGGGGCAGGGATACATCATCTAAAAATCAGAAACTAATAGTTACACAACAGGCTGAAGCTAATAAGGCTAAAGCAAATAATTTTCAAATAACTTTGCGTACCTGTCTCCTCCGATGGCTACACCTTCATACACACCGTCTGTGGTGCGGGAGATGATGTTGTTCAGTTCGTTGGACATGCCCCCAGAGCGCGACACATATGCCACGCTGCCGGGACGATAAAGTTTGGAAGCCAGGATGTTGTCCAGCATGCCTCCGGTGTTGCCGATCTTAAAACAGCCAGGCTTGATGCCACCAACCTGGGAGACGGAAAATAATGGGTATTAAATGAACTTGTGTGTGCCAGTTGAAATTTATTTTATTCATACAAACATTTATGATTATACTCTCACAATGACCACTTCACAATCTACTGCAGTACTTAAAAGGATCCGGCACTGTGGGTGTGATCTGGCTGCATACCGTAGCGGGGCCAATGATAGTGACGCCTTTCTCATCAGCCATCTTGATTATCTTCCTTGTCTGAGCTTCAGGGATGCCCTCAGCTATGATGGCAATAGTGTGGATCTGAAAACACAATTAGACAAGAGGGGTGATATTCATGTCTGGCTGAATCTCGCATGTTTATGCAGTGATGTACGGGGCTTTGATGGAAAGATAATTTTACAGTATTACCTGTGGGTACTGCATGGCCTCCACGGTGCTGTCGAAGGCCGAGCGCAGGGAAGCAAAGCTGATCAGGACGTCCACCTCGGGGTGCTTCTTCATGGCGTCGGCCATGTTCTTGTAGACCGGCAGCAGGATCTCTTTGTGGCCCCAGTAGAACTTCTGCTTGTGATCCCCACTGGGAAATGTAAAAGAAGTAGAACATAAATAGCGACATTTTATTTTTACTTCACCAGAATGTCAGAATTTGTACACTCAAAGATACACACATTTAATTGAGTTGAAATGACAAAATATGAGACTTGACATAAGAACTCACAACTAAAAAAAATCAATGTGAATGTTTGTTACATTATCCTCCATCATTTGAGGAAAAATACACATTTCCTTCAGTGCACCACTGTAGTTATTTATACCTCGACAAAATGGTCAGTGTAATTTTCTTATTAGCATCATTGATCTGAAATGCGACAACTACACACAATGACAAGACCACACAATATCAGCAGCGAAACATATTTAGGACAATCGGTTGTAACACCGTAGACTTGTTTGAGTATCAAATTTGTAATCTAATTTCAGACAAATTTGAGATGCTGGGGAACGTACGTGAAGGGGTAGACCATGGCTGCCACAGAGGGTTCCTCCCGAGAGCATACGTAGTCAAAGTCCATCATGCCTTGCACGGCACGTGTCTGCATGCCCCAGACCATGGCCTTGGTATGCTTTCTGAAGAGTGTGGTGGCTTTGGCTGAAGAAAAGAATAGGCAGAGAGAGAAGAGAGTTAAGTCAAGAGTTGAAAGCAGAAATAAAAATAATCACAGGCGAGGGGTGGGGGTCAGGCTTAGGAAAACAGCAGGAATTGGGATGTAATAAGCTGAGTACAGAGAGACCTCACTCTGAGGACAGAGATGCAGGAGGTAGAGAAAATAACATGATGGACTTTGTAGTAAAAATGTCACCAAAGCAAACACTTCTACAAAAGGAAGGTTGTGTTTGTCTTTGTTGATGCAGTTTGCCTGGGCATTATGTTATTGTCATTTTTCCACACATTTTGACATTCCAACTTAATTTGCAGGTTTTTTCACAAATATCATTGTAATTCAGGCACCACACATCTCTTTTTAGCCGACAAATGCTGCTGTTGCATTCAAACTAGAAAGTCCATTATTTTATCTACCTCCAGATCACACTGTTAAAAGGATTAAATTTGGATTTTCGCAATGTTAAAATGGCACCAGTGGTTGTGGTACAATGTTGAGAAATTGTACCGTTTCCAACAGTAGCTTTACATCCCTCGTTTCTAAATGAAAATTATTTACTGTATGTTTGTTAAAGTAGTTGTGTGATCTTAGAGATGCCCATTACCCAGTGGGAATACCAAGTAAGCTTGTCTAAAAAACACAACCTCACAAGTGTTGATGACATCGCTGTTGATCAGTAATTTAATTAATACATTTCGCCACAGCAAGGAGTGCAAGAAAAATGTATGTCCAGACTGATCTGAGGCAGAGTAAGGAGGACACAACTCTGAACACGCTCTGCAAAAAGATCTGAAGAGTCTCAAGTGTTCTGTTTTGAATGCTGAATGTAATGTTAGTATAAAATGAGCTTTGAATTTTTGTTAAATTAATCACCATCTTGAAACACGTTTTGTTTCAGTCCTCCCAAGTCTCTCCTCCCTGTCCAGGCTCACTGCCCTCTGTTGTTCTTTGATCCAAAGGAAGCTGTGCACACAGCTATCAATTGTTCAGCACTATCACTGACCCTCTCACAGAGGGCTACAGAGTTTACAGGGTTTCTGCGGATTTCATGTTCAAGTTAAAAATAAGAATTTTGATAGAATGTAATTTTATGTGATGATCATTCCGACCAGTAGAGACAATATTGCCTTTTTTATTATTATTATAATATAACCCATTATTAGCTTCCCACCTACTGTAGCTATCAGTAGTGACAGTTTTGTTACAGATTTGATTGTGCTGATTGAAACTCCACAAAAATATTTAAGACTTTATTTTTTTTTTTTTTGAGGAAACGGAAGTCAGTACTTCTTCAGACTTTTCAAGACCTGCAGACCCCCTGGTTTTAGGATGAAGCTGATCTTGAAGGGAAAGCACAAATGTTGAAACGATAGATTTATTTCGGTCATGGTACAAATTCCACCAGTGATTCACTAGTGTCAATTTGGATGGAAATGCTTGCTCAGCAATTGTCTGCAGACACAGAACAGCAATGTATAAGTGCGCTACCATAAAATGCGTACAAGAAGGACAGACTGGAAGGTAAAATGAGAAGGCAGGGGGAAGTGGACAGAGGGCAGAGAGGGCAGGAAGACAGGTTTTTCACACCCTTCCATACCTCCGTTGCAGCCTGAAGAGGCATGCGCTGCTGTGACCCCACAGGACGGGAACACAAAATACGTCAAAATGAGCACAAAAACAAGGGGGGAGGGGGGAGAAAAGAATGAGTGCAACTGTATCTTATTCATTGAACAGACATGCAAACTGCATTCGGTCAACCGTGTCTCTGAAAACACTCCATAAATAGCACACCAAAGAAAAGACCATGCAAAGCTCGGCTGCTACAGAACATGCCTTTACTGAGCTGCTGTGAAAAGCAATCTTAAGAAGTATAGGTCAGACAGTCGCAGTCTCATTTCAACATATCCTGTGCTGAACATTTGACTTGTAACTGTAATGTTACAACTATCCCTGCACAACACACATCTCAGTCTATAGATGACAACTTTTCTCAGTATTAGAAAACTGATGATCTGTTCACTTTGTGGGTAATCTACAATTGTTTCTACAGTTTTTATGTATTGCAAGGACGAATATAATGTACCCACTGGACTACTGAGGTGAAGCAATCATGTACGCGTCACACACAAGACACTCCTTTCTACCAAGATTAGAGTGAGGGGTAAGAAGAAGAAAAAAAAATGGGCAAACCAGTGTAGAGTGTATGGGCAGTAGAGCGCAGTGTGAGCATGGCACACCTATCACGTACCTTTCCAATCGCCTGTGACCACATTCTTCAGAGGCCACATTATAGAATGAAGAGAGTCTTAGAGAAACAAGCATGAAAAAAGGTGATTGGACAGTTTGTGCAGCAAAACAAGAAGAGGAGGAAGGAGAGATAGAAAGAAAATTAAAATGCAGAATAGCAGTGACGCATTTGCGGGGAGAAATGCAGGGGCGTAATGCAGGGGCGTAAGGATAAGAGAAATGAAAAAGCAGAAGTGTATGAGTACATATGGAGTCTTGCTAATAAGTGGAAGTGGAGAGGTGAGTGCTACTGTGTTAGTTACCTGCTGGAAGACCTGCTTTAGACTTTTTTGCAGGGGTGACATCATTAGACGTCCTGGTTTCAGAGAACGAAGCGGTCCTTGTTGTAGCTGGAGTCTGGTGCAGAACATACAGAGAAACAAACATTGTATTATTCAAAGCCTCATAGAAGCTTCCACTGAGAAGGTAGCGTGGAACTGCATTTTTGACAAGAAAATTATTATTAGAATTATTACTAGATATTGCTCAGACAATTTAGAGTTGTCCTTTGCTTTTAGTAACGTTCGTTCCCAAGACAAAATGTCAAAAGCCTCAACACCCATATGGAGCATAAGCAAATAATAAGCAAAGCAGCTATCATTTTCATTAACCCAAGTGAAAACATCACCCCATGTCTATGGGGTGGTTATGGAGCAGCGGATAAGATGCATGCCTTTGCTGTGGGAGACCAGGGTTCAACTCCCCACTGTGACACATCCAGCAATGTGTCCCTGAGCAAGACACTTAACCCCTAGTTTCTCCAGAGGCGTGCAACCTATGACATATATAACAATTGTAAGTCGCTTTGGCGTCAGCTAAATGTAATGTAAATGTTTTATGCACTTTGTAGGAAATTGTGGTTTTCAAAGAAAACATTCCAAATGACATCTAGCTGACATGGAGGACCACAGCTAACTACTCAAAATCCTGTAATGCTATACAACAGAGCTACTCAAAACATCTAAAGACCAAACCTTTAATAGTGTTTGAACATGCATGGCTAAATTGTATCACAAGTAAGCGAATGACCTTGCATGCAACAGCTTCTGCTACATGTGAACAAAAGCTGCACATATTTGTGCAATCTCTAACGATAAAACGTTACACAGCAATAATCCTTTTTTAACTCACAAACAGTAAAATTAGTTGGATTTATGTGAGGACATTTCAAAATTTCAATTTCCATTAACTCACTGGGTAATGTTAACATAAAAATGTGGTGCAAAACAACATCTGTAATGTGTTACTGAATGAAAATACCACTGCACTGTTGCTGGCATTGAGGAGGAAGTTGGCGGTATGTGCGTCCATCGGGGGCTGGTTAGGGATTGGCCGGTGGCCCAGAGCCATTCCAACAATGGCCGTCATATGGGTCTCGGTACCAAACACATGGATAGGAATACCTGTCGTCTTCCCTAGAGAAAAAGTAAAAGAGTTAAGAGTAAAACAACTCAAACACCAATTTAACTTGCAAAAAAAACCCCCAACAACTTTAACTGGCATTCATGCTCTCATATCACCTATGCATGCACTCAAAAATATTATCCCTCTTTCTGGTCATTGTTGTCCAATACATAATATGAAAATTGCTTGACACCAAAGATTTCCAAAATAACAAATGACATAACATAGTCATAGTCTAATTCCTTTGTTCTCTGACTGACTTTGTGCTCTTCCCTGTGAACCTTAGCTTCATCTCACTCACCTACTTCCCCCATCACCCTTAGCCCTTCCTGGTAGTTGGGCCCGCCACGTCGAACAAAGATGGTGACCTCGTGCTCCTTCAAAGGACCTTGGAAGTCTTTGATGGCCCTGACAATGCCCTGAGGAGAAAATCAAGCAAGTCAGCTAACTGGATCACATACCATGGATTCTTCAAAATTATCTGCATAGGTGTGTCGGCTGGTCAGAGTGGCTGAGCAGTGTTGTTTAAATTAACGCCATCGAATATGTCCATATCATAAAGCAAGATGCCAAATCTCAATCTCATTTGCTTCAAAAAAGGACTAAGGAACTTTTTATCTGTGCGTTCATTTTAACTTCCACTGAGTGTCTCTACATGTAAATTAGTATCATCAGTATTTTTGTATGGGGAATGCTTCAAACACAATACTTAACCTCATCTGATGTGTAACTTATTAAAATGTTAGGTATTATTTGTGTGTTGTGGTGCTGAATTAACCAAAGGAAAACAGAAAACGTACCTTTAATAGGTAACAAAGTTGGTTACAGGTCATAGCCGAGTTTCTGTCCTCTTTAAATTGGACGGCTTTAAAAGGTAAGCCAAACTCTAACTAGACACCGTCCAAATGCCTCAACAAGGAAGGAAGCTGCAGAATCTCAAACTGACTAGCTTTCCTTCAATAGCTTCAGAAAACAAAATATTGTGTTGAGAGTTGGTTTGTAAATTAAAAAAAAAAATAATATAAAATAAAATAAAATAAAATATCACTATAGTAAACATTTAGAGTTGATTGTTAATGTTTTTCACCTTAAATGTGGCTGCTACATTAGTGAAATTGGCAATACTTCCTCCGATGATCAGCACCTTCCCTGTGGGATACAGAGAGAGGAGGGAATATGTAATATGACTGAAATTTGAAACCCCAGTAATATATTGTTGGTGAAATCCTTGAAATCCATTGCTGGCAACATACACATCATAAACAGTGGGTTTGTGACAGGCTAAAACAAGAAAAAAAAAAAAATAAAAATAGTAGGCCACATAGAGGAATGATCCAACACTGACTTCTATGCTTAAAAGCAAACTTGGCATAAGAAATTTGTACTTTATCTGATACGGTCAAGACTGTTTTCCATAAGCGTGTCCGGTAACTCCCTCCCTGACTACGTTGCCCTTTGGCCTACTTTTTAAACTCTATTAAGTGCAGTTAAAACACGCCTTAATGAAGCGCTGGCTAAACTCACCTTGAGGATGTTTCTCCCGTGTCATGAGAGAGAGGATGGTTTTAGCGTAGTCGTAGGTCTGCTGTTCACTGGGTGCGCCGGAGTACTCGCCATAGTTGGCCAGTTCATCCACCCCACCAAGGTCACAGATGGTGTCGCTAAAGAAAAGGGAAGATAAACATTGAAGTACTGTGCCCTGAGTCTACTTGGTGCTTTTAGTTTTAATTAAGTGTGCTGTGGCGGCTTCTTGGTAACATTCAGTATTACTCGCCAAAACGCAATATGTACATCCTTGAGGTCTAACAAATGTGTTGAATTTAGAACATGTCCTTCCTCAGAAAACAACTGGAAAGACGATTTTTAAGATGTATTGTAAGTCCTGCTTTGTTTCGGTCTTCCTTTAAAATTAAAAATTTCTGTTTGTCAAACTTGCTTTGCATCAGTGTCTACCATGTGAGTCAAAGAAACAACAAGCTAACAAGCTTTTACATTTCAAGCAATAGAACACCACAAGTGGTACAGAATTTTTAATCTCACATCCACCAATGCACTTTGAATAGCTTCTGTTAGCTAAAAAGGTTCCATATAAATAGATAAAATTGCATACCTGTAGACTACTGAAGCCCCTCCTCCAGCCACCATGGTCCAGATCCTGCCACGAGGGTTCAGCAGGGTCAGCTTCAGACTGGCACCACTCTTTGCATCCAGATCAGCTATGTACGCCTCCTACCATGTAATAATCATATCCTGGTTATACATTCTGGTCAGTGAGAGCACAAAGCCAAGGATAGAGGCTTAAAATGAGATTCAAGCTACTTGTTCACTTCAGTTGCCGATTAATGCGAGTATCAGTAAATATATGTTCAAGGTGCCATTTTAAAGCGTGGGCTGGGACTACATTTGGTATATTTGTTCTCAGAGGCAAAAATAACATGAACATGAAAAGACTGAATATAAAAAAAAATAATAATAGTATAAAGGTGTGCAGACAAAAAAAAAAAAAAGTTACTACTCTAAAACATTGAACTTCTCCTATGATTAAGCTGCAGAAAAGACCCATTTTCTTAAACATGCTGCAGTATTATAACCCAATCACACACATAAAAACCTGCTGATCTGTCCTTCAGAACTCACCTCTGGATATGCTTCTCTGCCAAAGGGCGGTGGAAACTCCACATCACCCCATTTTGCCTTGCAGATATAATCTGCTGTGGCATCAATCTTGGCTGCCATGTCAAGGACGTACACTCCATCTTGGGTGACGACTGGTAAAAAGTAAAAGTCGTGTTACCCATTAATTTGACATTTTAAAACTTCTCCTCAAATAAAGATGTTACAGAAGAGTATGTGTCAGTGGTAAATTTGATCATTAATGTACACAAGTAACTTGTTTCCATAAATTAATGATGAATCCCAGCAAAGCACGTCATTCATTCTCTTGAACTGATAAACAAATGGATCTGAAGAATGACTGTGGATGCTAAAGTAAAAAAATAAATATAAATATGCACAGTTGAGATGCACGTTTAGAAAAACATACCTAGAGGGTTGATTTCAAGATAGGTGAAGTAGAGATCCTCATATAAGTTGAAGAGGCCCACTATAAAACTGGCCAGGACTCTTCAAGAAGGGAAAAAAAAAGTAGATAAGCAATAGATTAAAATCACCATACAAGAGAGGACAATGACAACAATTCTTACTAGAAAATTATATGAAAATATTCTAATTATTTTCACAGATATTAGGGGTGGGAATCACCAGAGGCCCCACGATACGATATTATCACGATATTTATGTTGCGATTCGATTTTATTGCGATTTTAAATATACTGAGATATATTGCAATTTATTACCTTTTTGTTCATATCACTTTTTCAGTCCTCTATATGGTCCTGTTAAGTTTTCTAGTGGACTAAAAAAAAAGCAATTGATTTTATTATAGTACCAAAAAGTTAAAAGTCCCATCTGCAATTTATATAATAAATTATCGATACTTGGCGTCCGTGTATCGATACAGTATTGCCATGGCAAATATCACGATACTATGCTATATCGATTTTTCCCCCCCACCCCTAACAGATATTGCGATTCCGATATGAATCACAAATGTTTTCTCTGAGAAAAAAACCAAACTACTATCTATTAATTGTTCAGGCCAAGCAAACAGTAACAAATAAAAATCCACCACAACCAGAACACACCACCGGTTTCTACTGACAGTAATAGTTGGGACAACTATATATCACAATATAAAAACATGGCTGGTTATGACTGTATTGTATTTGCAACAATTACTGGCTAAACACAAGAGGGGGAGGCACCTCTTATCAAAGTCTCTCTGAAGTGAAGCTGAATAAGCAGTCCATGACACAGAATATCAGGGACTGATTCTTAATCCAGTATTTTTTATTATAAATAAATAATATAATAAATCAAACTGCCATCACAAAATGTCTTTAGTATCACATTATAAAGGTGCCCTCCAACCCCTGTCACATACAGAACGGACACTAGATGACCTCCTGGTTGGGTTTGATGGACAAAATTATTTAGATACAGTATACTTTTTTCATTAGAGACCTAAAATCACTCAGTTATATAGTGTTTTATCTATTGGCATACACATTAACATTCAGGTAAAAAAAAACAAAAAAAACAAAAAAAAACACAAGTCTTGTCTTATCTTGTCTAAGTTTTTTTTAGCTGCTGTAACTCTTTCTGTGTGGATAAAAATAAATAATGTGTCCGTACTCTTTCTTATCATCAGGAACGTGTGTGAGGAGCTGCTCTGTGACCTGGTCCTCACTCAGCGTGTCATCCACTGCGATCATCAGCTTCTGGGCCTTGGCGTCCACGTCACCCACCTCCACTCCTCCCTCGTGGTGGAAAAGTACATGGTCGCCCTCACGTGTGGCATAAATACACACATAAAACTCCTCCTCCTGGGTTCAGTCGAGGGTTAGGACAAATACAAGGATATGCAAACACATTTTAGTTTGCAAACAGCAGATAGCGCATCATCCTTTACAAAAGGCTGACAAGCACACAGTTACACACAGTTGCCTTTTTGAGCAAACTGACCTTCACACAGGCACATATTCTCACACATTCGTGGGTGATAACCACATCACACACACATACTGCAATTAGTCTCAGTTTGTGCAATTCACAAAACTGTGAGGAAATCAACCAAATAACCACATGCACACTGCCTAAATAGAAAACACACTAAATAACTTTTGTATCAAGACCTTTGATGTTTCACTGATCTGCTGAGTGGCTTCATAATTTGTTTCCTTGGTTAATGTGGGGACTGGCAGTGATGGGTTGGCTCAGCAGGGCTCAACTAAGACTGTATGTATGACTTAAGGCTACACAAATAAACCCAAACTGACTTTCAAACAGGATGTGGAATGACAACACACAAGAAACTGGCATTCGTTACCTGTGTATGTGGAACAAAAGGCTCAATGAGGAAGTTCTTCAGCACACCCTTTGCCTTTCCCACCTATTCAAGACACAAGACACAGCTGATGTTACAAACCAGTAGCATGCCTAACCTTGTTATAGACTTGAAAGTGAATAGTACCCAAACTAGAAAAAAAATAAAATTAACACAGTATGATGTTTTGTTTTGTTTAAATCATAAAGCATATTAAATAGCATATGATATTAAAAACAGCTAACTGTGTGGCTGGTGTGTAAATTCCCTTACTAATGTACTGGAAGTATAGTAACTGCAGGTTTAAAATGCAGCAGAGCATGTACAGTGTGTATGCATGTATGGAGGACCAGAATAGACCACCCTCCTCCACTGCAGTACATGACCTCTGACCTGGCAGATCTAAACATAAGCCCGTGGTACTGGACACAGCAACCTTCGTCACACAACAGGTGGACAAAGGATGCATTCTCTTCAGATGCCGTACAAGCCACAATGTGGCAGTCATGTGGTTTACTACCTGTATGGGACTGTTAAGACGGCAATGTTATCTTTATTTACGACATATTTGGTCTGAAGAAAAAATAAATCTCACTGAGGAGCAGGGACCATGTGCTTCATATATCTATGATGCAATGAATTTCCATTATTTAAATTAGTTTTTATAACACCACATATACTATCAATGTTGTTAGTGATAGCCGATATCTGGCATTTTGCACTAGCGGGGCTGATATAGCATTCTAAACGATAGCTGATCTAATCTAAAACCATTACTGGCTTGCGTTAAATATATACTGTTATACTGCAGAGAATAATGCAGTTGAATGCCGTCACTTCTGACAAACTGTACCCCACTCTCCCTTAAACACCAGTCACTTTCTGAAATCTACAGTGTAACCCAATGTACAGAATCTCACAAAAGTGAGTAAACATCTCCCATTTTTGTCTCCCATCTTCTCATGTGACAACATTGTAGAAACAACACTTTGTTACAATGTAAAGCAGTGAGTGTACAGCTTGTATAACAGTGTAAATTTGCTGTCCCCTCAAAATAACACATCACACAGCCATTAATGTCTAAACCACTGGCAACAAAAGTGAGTATACCCCTAAGTGAAAATGTAAAATGGATATATAAATAGAATTATATTATTTATGTTTGTTTTTATATCAGCCGTCAGTCGCCCTGCTCTCTAAGTAATGACATTGGCTATTGAAAATCCCACCGCAAAACACAAAAGGCAGGGGAGGGAGCAAGAAAGTAAATACAGAAAGAAGGTGCTATGTTTTGGACCAGTGCATATTTCTGTGACAGAAACATTGCTTATTAACTTAACATGAAAAAACAGCACAGGTGTCATTTGCTCGTAACGAACAAATGAACCGCTCCAGACTTCGTGCAGGACCAGACCAAAACCATCTCCACTCAAGTGTCTTGGTTTTGTACCGCATCACAATTTGACCGCTTTCACATCAACCCAAACAAACCGTACTAACCGGGCAAACGTTAACAGAACCAAACTGTTATGCTTGAAAGCACTCCAAGACAGACAGAGATTCCAGTCAACTCACAGTGGTATCTCTCATGAGGCGGGTTTTGAGCCACTCTCGGACACCCTGCAGGTCCAGGTCGATGCCCACCAGCCCAAGCTTCCCACGCCGCTTGATGAGTTGATCTGGCTTTACCACCAGACGCTACAGGGGAAGACAAATCAGCCACGTATTAAAACAAAAGCCACAGATTTGCACCAATACTGGTGTGACAAACAAAACACCAGGCTAAAACGTGATATTGTTACAGAATTTCCCCACTTCAAAAGTTTTTACAAGCTTTACTTGTGCAGGTTTTAGTTTCCACACACACACACACACACAGCTCATGCAAAAGGAGGATATATTCTCGTTTCAGCTGCATATGAATGGCTAGAAAACTGCTGAGCCATTAGTTCACCCTAGTTTAGTTCAAAATATTAAACTGCCTCAGAGATGTGTGGTACCTGCTTGTGTATCTTTTGATGCACCCCTTCAAAAGTCTACCATAGCCATCTTTGTAAATTACTAAGATTGCTCAAGCCTACATATGGTTGTGCCAGGCTGTAAGAAAATACAACTTCTCTAACATCACAAGTTGAATACTTTGCTCTTGCTAGTCTAGTGCTAATTTCTATTTTCACAAGTACACACAAAATCATAGCAAGTCACCCAGTGCATCTAAATATGTAGTTCACATGCCACTGTGACATTAATGACATAATGTCCTGCACAGCGTTTCCGTGACGTGCAGTAAGTCATTAGCCTCATGATTTCATTATTCCTTTGCCGGCTGAGGAAACAACCTAAAACCATGACAGACTAGTAGAAGGCCCTTGAGGTGTTTTGCAGCAAGCCCTTACCTCTGTGAGCAGCCATGGATGCTCCTGTGTGAGGCGGTCCCAGTCAGTCTCAGCAGTGACACTGGCATAGCGGAAGCGGTTCTGCACAGGCGCTGAGGTGCAGACATACTTATACAAGAACTCTTTTCCTGTCTGCTCTGAAATGGCTTTCGCCGACATGGCAGTGCCGGATAGCACAGGACCTTTAGGAGAGGGAGGCCAACAGTTTACTTCACAACATCATTGTATGTAAATACTACTATGTGCAAAACTAAAGGAACAACTAAGCACAGATTTTGAGCAAATAAAAATTCTGATTTTCAATCAAGATGGGGGCTACCATTGAGTCCTGATGGAAATGTATGCACACAGCATGATGTCATTTAATGTACTTGGTTACATTATTTCAAGGATGTTATCAAAACATTATTGTAGTCTGTATGCCAGTCAAAAAATCTGAAATTCCTGGAAAATAAATCCAGGTTTTGTGCACATGCAATGTGGGACTTTGGGTAGAAGCGATGAATTAAATGGGCTATAACTAAATAAAGTTAAAAAGAGTAAGGTTTTAAAAAGTCAGAATGACTAAACTTAATCTAACGGCTTAGGCCTACATGTTTTATTAAATCCAAGTTAAAGCTTTTTGATGCCTTGCAACACTTATCTGTGTTTGAGATTTCCATAATGACAAATCCTTTGCTACAAACTGTGATTAAACTTAGATAAACGTGTTTGTCTTGGTTAGGGGCAAACATTTGGGCATAAAATAAAAACTAACAAAATTCATCAGTCCCTCTCCATTTGTTTTGCCGTCATTCATCTAAAAGAATAATTTCTCTGTTTAAGATAAAAGCTAGCCACTGTGGGGAAAAAAAGATAAAGAGTAATACAGCTGAGTTTTGAGGTTATTATATTACCAAGGACAGCACAATTACTCTTTGTTCCAAACCTTGAAACCTGGGATAAACTCTCCTGCTATTGTGCATCTCCATCCAAACACATGAATTAAAAAGTTATCAAGACCTGCCATTTAACATGTTTGGGAATGTCACAACAATAAGATGAGCCTACACAAAGAAAACAGGTTGCAAAGACGGTATCATTCCTGTTTCAAATCCTGTTTCTCTTGTCAGACCCTGCTCAGCCAACTCATCACTGGGACCTCAACTAAAAACAAAGCAAGCACAAGCATTTATAAGTCTTTGCGCCTTTGGCCTTGTGTCTAAAGTGAACAGCTCGAATTTAGGGACACAACTCTGAAGGCAGGTGTGTAGAACAGCCCAAACTGGTCTGTAAAGTACCAATACCACCACCATCAACACCACCACAAACTAAACAATGACCAGCGGTCAGGCTTGATAACATGCATGCTATCTCCTCTGCCTTACTGATAACATTTTATGGTGGTATCATTTCAGCTTCTGAAACGCAAGCAATGGCTTTGTGGTAGCAGCTCCTGCGTCAGCTGCAGCACTTCAATACAGTCTGTCAGTTTGCAAGAGGTCTGCGATATCTAACCTGGGGGGGGTCTGGCTAGGATTTAGCTTAGCGGGCTATCTTGTCATGTTTTTAGAGGCAGATGTCCCAGTATTTAGCTTGCCATAATCCACGGGTCCAGTCTATTGTTTGAAGCCATCAAGCCGTGAAATTACTGCCACTGTACAGGCTCCTGAGATTACAGACACTGGATTTGAAGGCAGCAGCATCACAAGGGGGGCCAGCAAAGGGGGTACTGCTTCAGACACAGCTGACGCTTGATGAGTTTAGCAGCAGATCTAGCATTACTTTTCCCAGTGCACACTGCCGTGCTGCATCACGTACGTGAGGGTGAACGAAGCTCCTGTTTCAGCTACCACACCCACATCCACAGGCTGTAGCCTTAACTAGCTAGTCAAGCAAGTTCAATAACTTTAGTTTTGCTCGCTGTGTGTAAATAAAGAGCAACTTCCTGGAGGGGTGATGCATCGGGCAGATGTAACGTTAATGTTATAGGAAAAACCCACAGAGTGAGACACGAGGAAAACAAGCTTGCCAAGGCAGGGAGACTCTGTTTGCGGATGATGTAAGGTTAAGTTAGCCTGCGTTTGTGATTAATATGAGCTCTGCTTTTTTTCCTCCGCTCAGGGAAGAGTCAGTTCAATCATCTGAGTTTTGCGCATAAGCTCCATTTCAAGAGCTAAGACAAATATTGTTGTACCTTTTCTGCATCTGGTAGGATGACCGTGACTACAGTTTTTTTCTCTTTTCCACACAAACCTCACACCATCTCACATCCGCTAACCTGAAGTCCTGACAGACTGGCTAACTGCTGTAGCCTCCCACTGGTGCAGACAGCCCCTTAGCTAACTGGTAACCAGAGAAGCTAACTAGCGACTGTATTTTAAAAAATAATAATAATTGAGCAGAAACAGTTACCTTATCAATGAAAGTTGCACCCCCTCAAAAGTACAGCCAACGTTTCTTGGTCAAATATGACACAGCTGAAGAGTCGCTCTATATTCTACCGGAATGTGCTTCTGCCAGTTGCCACCTCACTCTCGTCCTGTCGCACCATAATCTGGCGACCGATTACACGATGAAGGCGGCGCCTGATTGGCTTAAACATGGTCACGTGGTGATGTCAGTCACGCCCACAGTTTAATAATAAGAAGCTACCTACAATAAATCACCATTAAACTGTACAAATTTAAAATAATCCATGGTCAAAAATGACTTTTAAAGATATACCCAATTTCAGGGAAGAACGCAGGAAAGCTAATTCTTGTGCACACAATCCTGTTCATTTCCAGGTGAAACATTACTCTTGTTTAAAGTTTCAAGGTAAATTTGGGAATCTGACAGTGGTAGCAGATGTAATACCACAGTCTAAAAATACTCTAGTCCTTTACTTAATTTTTCAGTTCAGTTGTATTATTAGAAAAAATTTATTAAAATGAATGTACCCACAATTAAGAATGGCCTTTTAGAGCGATATATTGTTGGATTATATAATAAGTGTGAAGCAGAATTTGTTTTCACTGGAGCCAATTTAAACTAGTTTACTTCTACCATTTGTGCTGACCATGTTTACCGTATGATTTTAATCTGAAAAGTAAATATGGCTGTCAAACAAAAAAAGTGAAACATCTTCCTCTGAAATGTACTAATGTAGCTGTTTAAAGTAGCATAAAATGTAAATACTTAAGAATACTCAAGTACAGTACTTAAATGTACTTCGTTCCTTACTAATGGAATCTGGAAAAAAACGACAAATTATTCCAGAAATAAATTTGAGAAAAGTCCATCATTACAGTAAAAGACGAGCCTTTAATTTCGCAATAAGAAAAAGCATGTCCTGTTAATACCATGACATGTTTTAAAAATTATACATAGATCAGTGACAGAACTATTAACAATAGAATCTTCCAACCTACTATCAGTGCCCCTTTAAAACAGGTGGAACAAGTAGGGGAAGGGCTGTTCTGACCAAACGTGCATGACAAGTGCAGGTGGATGCCAGCTAGCTGTGACTGATGGGGACATGAAGCCAAATTTAAATTTTAAAGGTTTTCCTGCAAAAGAGCACAAAAAAACCCACCACACACACACAACATGCTATACAAGTGTTACTGTTGCCTTTTGCAAATAGTATGTATCTTGCTCTGAAGCTTTTGATGTAGGTTTAACTGTAAGAGGTTAATTGATCTGCTCATTCTGGTAAGGCACCACTTGAATGGGACAGCAGGACAGACCGCAGCACAGATGTGTAGCCGGTGCATTCAACAGAAGAAAATCTGTAGGTGTATGTATGCTGATTTTGGCCTGTTTCACGAAGAAAATACTTTCACAGTCTGAGTGCAAAGAGGATGATGTGGAAAACATATACAAATGAGTCTCTTTCAAAAAAAATATAAGGAAGACAATGAACACTGGCATTCTGCTGTATACAGTCTGGAATATACAGTACAATAAATATAAATAGACCGAGGGAAGACTGAAGTAGACAAATTTATGGACACAAAAACGATTTACATTCGAGTGAAATATACAATGCAGAATGGAGAAAAGGAGAAGAAACAAAAACCCTGCAAGTCGATTCTATATTTGGCAAGTGAGCCACTAAAACCTGGACACACTCGCAAGAGACCAGCATTGTCCTTAACGGGTTGTCCTGAGGTCAGTTTTGACATTGAACTCCCACAGTATGTCAACTCTTGCTCTATAGAGACATGCTGTCCCAGGAGAACCTAAAAAACTTGCACCACGTTATGTCTTCTAAAACTAAATCAACCATGATGCTCATATTTCCAACACGCATTTCTTACTACTGATCATCTTTATGAAGGTTGAGGCAGTTTTACAAGATTAGATTTTCTTTAATATCACTTTGATTTGGCAAATAGGGGGCATGCTCCGATCAGCTAATCCAAGCCTCTTAAAAAAAGATTTCTTAAGCACTTCTTTATTTACAATGTTAAATCCTATCTAAAGCTTCCGTATTATCCTTTCCCATGTTTGTTAGCATCAAAGTAAGGAGAAATTTAGGAGTGAATGCAAGAATCAAAAACCTCTTATAAAAGAAAAGTGAGGAGATTTTGCAAGACACTCAGGAGAAAGAGCATCAGGTGGTGACTGTGGGTCCAACTTCATTTTGTCCACTGCAGGGATGCGTTTTCCCGCATGCCTCCTTTGCTTTAGCCAAATTGGAAAAAGAAATTTCCAGGTCCAGAATCTTGAAAATAAAAGAAAAAAGAAAAATGAAGTTAGTTAATAGAAAGCAATTCTCTGACCTTAAGTGCGTCATTAAACTGGAAAAATAAAACACACCTGGGCTGGAATCAAAACTGTATCCTCCACCATGGCCACCAAAGAAAGCCCTGAAGATGTTGTTTGCATCAAAATCTAGAGAAATAGCAAAAGGCAGATATGTAAAAGGGATTAGCTGGTGATAGCGATCTTCAGGAAGAACAAGATGGGTAAAAACATGACGTAACTTGCTAAAGAGAATGGGAATGAATCAAGACATACTGTACTCACATTGTATAACTTATGTATCTACAATACATACTTTGATAGGTGGTACAAATTCAACAGGTGCGCTACTGAGGCACCCGGGATTTATTGGTGCTCAATGACTTCAGCGTATTGCGTAATACTTAAAGTAAAAAATGTATGTCATTACGAATGAGTGAATACTCAGCTGAAACAAGTAACTGCTACAGATAACGTAGTATGAGTTTCACTATAGTAAAATATCTATTTACTAATAAACAATAAATATAGCAAATTTTCTAAAACAATTCTGGTGCTGTTCTGCAATTAGTTTTCTAATACATATAGCAATTCTGATCAACCCATATCAATTTCAGGCTCGGATACGGATAGTTCACTCAGAAGATACAAATAATGGTGTTCTCGCTCATACATGTCACACTGAGTTATTAATTTATGTGGGATCCATGTTGCTAAGTTTGAATATTCACCTTCAAAAACTTCAAATTTGTAGACACATTATCATGTTCTGTGTACAGTACTGTGGCCTCTTTTATAGACACCATTTTATATCCATATTGTAAATAATCTGTGAATCAGTTTTGGTAGCATCTGAATGTGTCCTTTAGTAGTTGCTGTAGCTGAGTGATGGACTTGTCATTGACAATAGATGACAATGAAGCAGTTGAAATGAGTTGAAAGAAAACTGAATTCTTAGGGACATACCAGTGATTTGACAATTGTTTGGAGTACAACATTTCTAAAATTTAGATCAGCACAGACATGTTTTCTTTAATTCCACTAATGATCAGCAGCATGTTTAATGTAAATCTAGCCAAAGAAATGCAAAAAAAAAAAAAAAAAAAAAGAAAAAATCTAAAATAGGAACACACCTCTACCATCAAAGCCGCCATCATCATCCAAGTCGTGTCCATTGTCATAGCGGATCTTCTTCTTTGGGTCGGAGAGCACAGTGAAGGCCTCACCCACCTCCTTGAATTTCTTTTCCTCCTCCTTTTGCACCTCTGGAGTGGCAGCGCTGTGGCGGTCTGCAAGACGATCACACAATACAACAAAGGCTTCCACATAAATAACATCAAATACGATCAGATTCGGTATCCTGCAAGTCTGTGTAAAGACCGAGAGGGCTACCTGGGTGGTGCATGAGGGCCCGTTTGCGATAGGCCTTTTTGATCTCGTCCTCGGTGGCGTTCTTGCCGACACCCAGCACCTTGTAGTAATCTTTCCTCTTGCTCTTCTTCAGCTCCAGCTGTGCCGTCTTCAGCAGATGCTTGTGATCTAGAGGGATTAAATCGAGGAAAAAACCAAACAACAAAAAAACACATGCGAGTGTGTGAAAATCAATAATACCAACAAGTATAGCAGGTAAAAATGCAAAATAAATGAAAGGAGAAAACAGTCAGCAGCTTACCTGATGTTTTCTCTGTCTGGTAAACTTTTTCATAGTCCCGTACAGCCTCCTCATACTGCTCTGTGTTCATGTAACTACGGGGACACACACGACATCACTCAAAAGCTGCAAAATGCTGAACGACCAAACACCCAAATGAGGACAAATGTGCCATATTGACTGTATAGCATACCACTGAGCTCTTCTTAAGTAGGCCTTGATGTAAGTGTCGTCTAATTTGATTGCACTGGTGCAGTCTTCAATGGCTTGATTAAGTTTCTTCAGCTGTTGATGAGGAAGAAGTTAATTACAGTGAAGTGATTGAAGACAAAGAGCTGGAGGAGCCCACAAATAATCAGTAACAGTTCCCATTACATTCCAGACTCTCCAACCCTGTGGTAGAAAACAGTACACAACATAAGTCCATTTGCTGCCTTTTACCTTTGCTCCTGCCGTGGCTCTGTTGCAGTAGAGTTTAGCGTTGGTCTTGATGTTGTTGGGGTCTATCAACAGGGCCTCAGTATACAGCTGGTAGGCAGCTTCATAGTTGTTGTTCTTAAATGCCTGGTTGCCCTCATCTTTCTTGGCTTTTAAGGCTTTGGCATTCTGATGTAGGAAGAGACCAAATCCTCACATTTCTTTTAAAACATTAATCTAAACTTGCAGTGAAATGTACAATATTCTAAATATTTCCGCATGCCTTAAACCATGAATTTACTGTATTAAGCTGCCTCATCATGTATGTGAACTCTAGGAAGACACATTTTTCAGTCCATTTGTTTTAGCAGTTTTAAAAGGTGCCCTGTGGAGTTTTCTTGTAAACAAACAGTCCTGTTTACATTCAGTGTTTCTTAAAACGCATTGTGTGTATACTTGAGGTAAAAACAAACATGTCAAATGCATTTTCTTCCTCATAAAACATTTGCAAAGCCAGCATTGTTTACCATCAATGTTAACTTGCTTGAAGTTGTAGCCACCAGGTACCTTTAACCGTAACAGTTAACATACCGTTTATCAGTAAGTATAGCTTTATAATTTGATATGAGACGAGCAATTGCGACATGCTTATGACATATGAAAAAATAAATAAATAAATAAATAAATAATAATAAAAAAAAACTACAAATGTGCTGCACTGCGCTCAAATATAAATGTCTAACATTTTAGGTTAATTTGCTTTTTTCGTACACATTTGTCTTACATAAGAGATTTCAAAATATGTGATTGATTGTTTAAAATAAAGAATGCTGCTTTTATCACAGTTGGTCAACTACACGTCTGTTTTTTTTTTCCCCCTTCCAATTAAATGAGGAGGAAAGAGACAGAAAGACAATCTTACCCTGCACGCTAGCCGGGCCTTCTCGTGGTCAGGTGCCATGCGCAGAGCCTGGACAAAGAACTGCACAGCTTTATCGATGCAGTCCTCGTAGTAGAGACACAGGCCTCGTACGTACAGTGCGTCTGCGTTTGTGGAATCCATCCGCAGGATATCACTGAAATAGATCGTTTTGTTAAAAGATCTGCTGGGGGAATCTGAAATAAAAGCCACTCTTCTTAGTGGAAAGCGACTAAAGCAAACCCTGTACTCATATTTAAAATCTTTTGTGAATCCAAGAAGCTTGCACTAATAATGACAGGAGAAAAAAAACTGCATCACTGTTACAAAATAATCATATGCCATGAACACTATAGCCCCTTTTCCACTGCAAAGTACCAGCTCGACTTGCCTCGCCTTTGTTTGGTTTTCCATTGTAGAAAACATCCGTCGAGGTTCCAAGCGAGCTGAGGCGATACTAAAATGTGATGTGAAAACACAGCAGACTGCTGATTGGTCAGAGAGAATCGTCACTATTCACTGCATCATCATTATGCACGCCTGACAGAGGCCAGCAACAGAAGTCCAGTTGCCCTTGACTTTAACCTTCTTTGGATAACTATTTTAACTTAACATTTTAACTTAAATCAAGAGACAGCAATGTGTGGGTCACTGGTGTGTCTGTGTCGCATTGAACATTATGTCGCGGCTGTTGTGTGTAGCGTCGCTATGATGACCAGCTACATTGAGGGGTACTATCTCTGGGTACCATCTGCAGTGGAAAACAGAGCACGGCCAAACTGAGTCAAGTCGAGTCGGTACTGGTAATGGAAAAGCGCCATAACATCAGCTGCTCCTACCTTGCTACAGACTGGGCTTCTGGATAGCGTCCCAGCAGAGCCAGACACTCAGCCTTGAGGATTTTGAAGCGGTGGCAGGCAGAAGCCACAGCTAAGGCCCGGTCCATGCAGAACACCACCTGGATCAGGATGATATTTTAAAAAAAAAATATGCAGAAAATGTTGCATTTCCAGTCAAACATGCCGTTCAAACAGAAGGTTTGTGCAAATAGGGCCGTCAACTACTTAACAAACTCTTCCACTGACTGTCAAATTTGTCAATTATTTTTTTCAGCATATTTGTGCTTAAAACTGGTGCTTATTACAAACCAAAGCATATTCAGAAATTATATTGTGATGCCACGGATATTGCTTAAACTTTCCAGTTAGATGGGGCAGTAGTGTTTGTGAGAAAAGAGAATGGGTGTAAAGTACCTTTCTGAAATCCCGCTTTTCAAAGCCAAAACCCGCCATTCGTTCGAACTCAAGTAGAGTCGCTGCAGTCTTATTCTAAAAAACAACAATCATCTATCAGCACTTTATTTATAGTGGTAACAGTCTGAGTTGCATGATTCAGCCTTTGGCTCTAGTATGTAATTCGATTCTATGCATTTTAAGTTCAGGTGATCTCCACCTCCTGCTGGGCCTCTCTGTTGCTGGGCTCCAGCTCCAAAACCTTCTGAAAGCAGCGACTAGCTGCCATGGCGTTTCCTAAAGACAGGTGGCACTTGCCCTCACGCAGATGACCCTGTGGGACAGCAGGGACACATTTCCTTTTCAGGACTATCTACATATTACTCTCAATATGCAACTGCTTTGAGGCAGTAAGTGTTGTGCAAAACTGAGAATGAAGACAATATTCTAGATGCAAGAGTTTGTTCAAACTGACCTTCATGAAACAGTCATCCAGCCGCACAGCCTGCTGGGAATCTTCTAGGGCCTCTCGAAAGCGACTGAGCATCATGAGGGTGGCTGCCCTGTTGCCATAATAACTGGCATTATTGGGACATGCATCTTGAGATGAAAGATGAAAAATCTGTGTCACACAGGCAAACTGAGATGCGGGTACTTATTACAGATAAGCATTTCACAACAGGAGAGTATGAACTAACTAAGATTGGTCAATGGGTGCTTGGTACATCCACCAAATCACTGCAAAAACATAATTCCAGCTGGGCTGCACAATTAATTGAAATCACTATATGGACAATTCAGTGCAATATCCAATTGCAGGAGCTGCATTTTTTTTGTAAAATAATTGCTGCAGAGATGTCCCAGCCAACAAATCTAGTTCTCCAGATGAAAGAAAACATGTGTTTTTGAACCTCAACAAATATCACATTATGATTTTAATAGTTTTTACAAGTAGAGTAGCTAGTAGTAATCTCACCAATGGCCTTAGTATAGTAGTTGAAAGCCTCTGAGTAATCCTTCTGGCTGTAGAACGCATTTCCTTGTTCTTTGAAGCCTTCTGCCTGGCTAGAGAGAGGAGAAACAGAAACCAAAGTCAAGGTGGAGCAAGTACTGGAAAAAGGAGAAACAGAAACTTAACTCAAGGTGGAGCAAGAACTTTATGAAGACAACAAAAATGAGCAGATACAATAAAACACAAACTATTGAGCCAGCCCTCCACAAGTTCTTAAAGACTCATCAACTCACTCCAGCTAGCTTGTTATAAAAATAACTCAAGCGGGATCATATATTAACATATATTTTTATGTTATTTTGTGAGAATTAAATAATTCATTGTCATCAAACCAGACCAGCTGCCTTGCTAGCACCCATTTGTGTGCATCAGAGAGTTTTCTTGCAAATGAAGCAGTGCTGGTGTCTGAAAGGACTTGACTGTGTTGTGTGTTACACCTGGAACTGGGACAGCAGATCAGGGTACACACAGTCCTGATGGCCCCAGTACTAAACATAGCAGTGAAATTCACCTTCTGCAGTCCAGTAAAAAGTGCCAAGTGTTAAAGGATACATCAACGCTGATTCGTGTAAGGAGGAAGCTACTGCTGTGCTGCTCTCACATTTTACAATTCAGGCCAAAGCCCAATCAGTGACATCGCGGTAAGTGTTTTCCCATCAGCCAAAAAGAGCAGCTTTAACATCAGTAGCTCAGTTTGGGTGCAGATAAGAAGAAGAAAACCTGAGCCTTGCCCGTGCAGCAAGAATTTAGTTTTGATTTAGGGTCCAATTGTAATTTCCACGGGCTAAAATTTAGGCATGGTACCCAAGACCATAACTGACGCAAAAAAAAAACCCAAAACCATGCAAACAATGATGACATTCTATTGCTGTGATAAGCTAATTACAGCTGATAGTGTTGGCCCATATTCTGAATGTAAAAGTTAGGCTACACAACTGCTAAAATCAGGATTGGATTAGCTTTTTAAAATTGCAAATTTGAGCATTCTTAAACATTATTTAATAAGAGCAAATGAAGGGCTGCAACATTTTTATATATAAAAAGAATTCATCATTAAAAAGTTCTGATTTCTTTGCATGACTGGTTTGTTATGCAAGTCACTTGCCACAGTCATGGCAAAGAGCACATTAATGTGTAAAATTTATAATTCGTAAAACTGTATGCTGCCAAGTTTGAAACAACAGCGCCGTCTTGTCAAATCAAATTTGTCCTCATATTGAATACAAAATTAAAAGATATGTAGGTTAATTTAAGATGAACAGAGGATTGTAATACTTGTGATCTAATGCTTGCATTTCCTATATATGGTAACAGGTTTTCTTGGTTTAATAAGAAGCATTTTGCACAAAGTTGTGGCCATTCATGTCTGTGAATTAATTAAATTGCACAGCAGAACATATATCTACTATCTACATCTGCCTTCAGTATGCAAGTGTACAGCTCTGACAGCCCAGCTGTGTCTCTTGAAGTACTGAACAGGGAAAGCACTTTGCTTCAAACGTCACATCGAATAAACCCAATGATGAAGAGGCACCACCAAAGAGATCATTTGTATTAAAAGCCTGACAGATCATTGTCATTTGGAAATACTTTTGCATTTGTATCCTCTGATGTCTAATATTCATTGGTAATGTTCATAAACACTGTAATTATGCACATAAAGATGTATCTGTTTGTTTATTAGAACAAAATGTGTTATTTCTAATTTGGAGTGAACTAAACATTCTATGCAAGACAGATCAGATACATCACATGACACCAATACAAATGCAAAGTGTGTTGTCAGTGATGATGATTCATCCCTACAGGTAAATTAATGTGCGCTAACCAGACGCCATCATTGTTAATTTATGGTTAACAATTGAAATCTTTGGTGTCCTATCATGACATCTTCCTTTTTTCATAATTGAAACTGTCTTGGATGTTTCTAGAAGTTACTAAAGTTAGATCATCACTGTAACTTTATCTGATGGTTTGAATACCAAGTCTTGCTGAAGCTATCTGGCTGCCTTGTATGGAAATTTCTAGAAAGATGAAAGCACTGACTAACAGTTACAAACTTTAACGAGCGTCCAGCACGAACATTTAGTTATTCTTCATTTCCCGTGTTAAGATTTACAACTGTGTCCGTACAAAGAGGTTCATTACAGTGAGTCCTAAAGGACAATAACGTTAGTGCTGCGATATCTATAAGTTAGCTGAGCATGTGTCAAGACGCGCTAATTCACTTGGTTGGCTTGGTTCTCTTTACGGGGATGAAGTTCACTTGAAAAAAAAAACACAATTTGCTGTCTATTTCCAACCATCGAATCTATGATAACAGCAATGGCTGACATGTATGGAAACCATTAAAATTTAAGATTTAGCTAAATGCCACATTTAGCTAAATTACCCCCCCCCCCAAGCAAGCTAGCATGGTTAGCTTGTCCCCGGGCTGCTTTCCAAGGCTTGTCAGATAACGGCAGTTGAATTCAGCCAAGAAATCTTTGGTTATTTCCACACTATACACGTAGCACAATGAAACACGGCGGACAATTATGTGTTTACCGTTCCAGGTCATCAGGATTGCGGATTTGGGGTTCTGTGTCAACCGGCACGTCGATGTCAACAGCTGCCATTTTTTCTGGAAAGGACGAACATGAACCGACGTCATTTCCGGGAGCTTTCCCCCCCTTTCTTTCGGTTTTGAGGTCATAAAAAACTAGGCCATATAACATAGTTTATGTAACTGCGGGATTTTTATTATATGAATAGTTTTGTTGAATGTTCTAAATCCAAGATATTTTGCATTTTATTGTATTAATGTAACTGAGACTAAAATTCACATTTCAAACTTATATTAGCTTTTCAAAACAAAGGTTGCAAAAAACACAAAAACACTAACGTGCTCCTGTTATAACCAAATTTATCCTTCGCCTGAGATTGTGTTCCTCTGCCCTAAACTTGTATTTATTTCTCAATGAACTCAGAGCTCACCCTGACCTCCAAATAGACACATGCATGTGAAGCGGCAGGCTCAGTGAGGTCAGGCCGCTGCTACCGGGGAATGATTGATTAACAGTTGGACATACTGTGGCTGATTTTGGATTTATACAAAAAGCACTCCCACCTACACTAGGTATTTTCAGATGTGTTTCAGTGTTTTCATACCACGAGAGGGCACTAGAGTACCATGAAGTAGGCTATAAGGAATACTTTATGCTTGGGGGACACAAGGCAGTGACTTTGTGTTTTGTGTTATTTAATCCCTAATTAAGCACCATATAGTTTTGAGTCTGGCTAAATCATTGACATGAAGTATCACTTTGTTTGTGTTTATGTTGGTGGTCATCAGTAGTTCAGTGTTATAATAATATATAATTTTATATTGTATATTATACTTGATGATAAGGTATTTTTAATTTGCTAATGATATTCACTTTGAGTGATTTGATATAAGAACAGTATCATATATTGACAATGCAAGTTATTAGAGTGTGTGTCTTTGGTCCACAACTATATTCATACATGAAGCCTACATTCACCATAAATATCTAAAGAATGGTAAAAGAGACTCATATTTGCATAAGAAGAAAGAAACTTCCACAACTGTGTAAAAAAACAGTATTATTTATAAGTTAGAATAGAATACAGTATTGACATTTTTAAGCACATAATAATTTACATTATTGCAATTGATGCACAGTTACAATAGTCATTAATTTTACCAGATGACACTTCAAAAATACATATTGCTTAGGATCATTCAGCACAATCAAGTGGGAGGGGATTTCTAAAGTGACAGAATATTGTTTTTTAATACAACTCTAATAAAAATAACAAGTTACATAAAGACGTCAAAGACACATTTAAAAAGTTGTGAATAAATCATTTACATGTTTGGGGAACAGCACACATCACTGTTTCTTCATATTGCACAAACAGCATCACGCTGTTGCAAAATTAACTAACTAATTAACTAACAAACTTATTTATCTAACCATCACCTGAAGAGCTTTTTATAATGGCTCATGTCAAAGAAATACAAGTTTTAAATGTTATAGCTTTAAATTAAACCATCTCATTGTGTGCAGTACATGTAGGCGGTCTACATATAGTGAGACATTCTTGGCATCATATAAGGGTGGTTGTTGATTGTCACATCATTACACAGAGTGTAAGAGAGAAAGACACAGACAGAGAAACAATGAATGTGTTTATTAATCTAAAACAAATTATAAAGAAAAAGCATCTACAGGTGCTGGTCATATAATTAGAATATCATCAAAAAGTTGATTTATTTCAGTAAGTCCATTCAAAAAGTGAAACTTGTATAATGTATACATTCATTACACACAGACTGATATATTTCAAGTGTTCATTCCTTTTTAATTTTGATGATTATAACTGACAACTAAACCCCCAAATCAGTATCACAGAAAATTAGAATATTGTGAAAAGGTTCAATATTGAAGACACCTGGTGCCACACTCTAATCAGCTAATGAACTCAAAACACCTGCAAAGGCCTTTAAATGGTCTCTCAGTCTAGTTCTGTAGGCTACACAATCATGGGGAAGACTGCTGACTTGACAGCTGTCCAAAAGACGACCATTGACACCTTGCACAAGGAGGGCAAGACACAAAAGGTCATTGCTAAAGAGGCTGGCTGTTCACAGAGCTCTGTGTCCAAGCACATTAATTGAGAGGCGAAGGAAAGGAAAAGATGTGGTAGAAAAAAGTGTACAAGCAATAGGGATAACCACACCCTGGAGAGGATTGTGAAACAAAACCCATTCAAAAATGTGGGGGAGA
>NC_060163.1:15466709-15510342 GCF_021292245.1 Micropterus dolomieu
TGATGGTTTGGGGTGCCATGTCATCTGCTGGTGTTGGTCCACTGTGTTTTCTGAGGTCCAAGGTCAACGCAGCCGTCTACCAGGAAGTTTTAGAGCACTTCATGCTTCCTGCTGCTGACCAACTTTATGGAGATGCAGATTTCATTTTCCAACAGGACTTGGCACCTGCACACAGTGCCAAAGCTACCAGTACCTGGTTTAAGGACCATGGTATCCCTGTTCTTAATTGGCCAGCAAACTCGCCTGACCTTAACCCTATAGAAAATCTATGGGGTATTGTGAAGAGGAAGATGCGATACGCCAGACCCAACAATGCAGAAGAGCTGAAGGCCACTATCAGAGCAACCTGGGCTCTCATAACACCTGAGCAGTGCCACAGACTGATCGACTCCATGCCACTCCGCATTGCTGCAGTAATTCAGGCAAAAGGAGCCCCAACTAAGTATTGAGTGCTGTACATGCTCATACTTTTCATGTTCATGCTTTTCAGTTGGCCAACATTTCTAAAAATCCTGTTTTTGTATTGGTCTTGTATTGGTCTTAATCATCACAATTAAATGACAAACATTTGAAATATATCAGTCTGTGTGTAATGAATGAATATAATATCCAAGTTTCACTTTTTGAATGGAATTACTGAAATGATGATATTCTAATCATATGACCAGCACCTGTATATGTGCTGTAAAGACACATTTGTTCAGATGCAATACCTCCAGCCTTTGTCTTTTCATAGATGGAGATCAATTATATGAAAGTAGCCAGTTTCACGGGGGAATAACACAATCTGGATTTTACTGATTCAGATTTAGTTATTAAAGTTAAAGCTGGAATGAGATGTTGTACTTGTTCTCCCAGAGTACAACTAGACAGCTCTCAAAGTGAAAGAAATTTGTCAACAAACACTTAGTAACATTTACACAGCCTAGTGTATTAGTCTATTATTGTCTTATAAATAACTAAAAGATGCTTGTCATTATGGCTTCCAGAGGGGTACAGACCCCAGGGAACATGCACTCAACAATTTGTTGAGGGGAAACAGCTGAGCGATGGTCCTTCAGTTTTTTAAGGGGGTGGTCAGTCAGCAGTGAAATCTCAATCCACATCTGTGTATTCTGCATACTGTTCTTATGACTTGAACCTTCCAAATTTGACATGCTGATATGCTGGCCTCGCAGTCGGTTCATAGTGTCCTGGTGTCCCTCACTGGGTCCCATGCTTTGTTCTCACAGGCCAAGATACACTTTTCTGGTAGTCCAGCTTTGACTAGGTCCACTCTACTGTCAGTCCTCTAGGCTAGCTTGGCACATTGCTAGTAAGGAGAGAAGATAATAGGTGCATGTGTGGCCCTCAGAGGTCCTGGGGCAGGCCTAAAGAGCGTGGGGCTGATCAGTGGACCATGGATAAAGGCCGTGGGACCCGGCGGCAGCCGTAGTGCCAAGGGTCCGGAAGCCATGGTGCACAAGGCAGCTGGATTGAGGGGGCTGGTCAGGAACCCTGCCGGCAGGGTCTTGGATAGCTGCTTCTGCAGGGCCAGTTTAGTCTGAAACCAAAGACAAGAGACATTGTCGAAACAATATGTCTAAAGCTATGCTAGCAGTTCTGTGAAGCTGTATGTTCACGTACCGTGTGCTTAGAGTTAAATAATAAAATCAGCATGCTAACAAGTTCACAATGACAATGCTAATAAGCAGATGTTTAGCAGGTATGATAACCATCTTAGTTTAGCATGATCACATGCTAAGATTTGCTAATTAACAATAGATGCAAAGTACAGATAAGGTGCATGGGAATATAATTAGTTTTGTAGGTATTTGGTCATAAATCAAAAAAATTTTAATTTTGACCTGATGTTGGCACTAGGCAGAAAGTTAGATGATCACTACAGTTATTAGAATTGTCTGGGTATCATCAACTTAGGGTAACAAACTTTAATAAGCTTCATTTTGAGGCCTCTAAAATTATGTTAAAACAAGGCACTCATTTTGAAATAGCACAGACTTTTCACATAACAAATTGAGTCACTTATGTATTTGTATCAACCACTTGGCAGCCTTCAGACTTGCAAATATGTTGACAGGTGCCAAGCAGAGCTCACCTTTTGCATCTACTGAGTATGCAGTATGTATTGTATATGTTCTTTCATGACCATGTGCGATGTGGACAAAAATAAACGTAGTTTAATGTGTGTGTGTGTGTGTGTGTGTGTGTGTGTGTGTGTGTGTGTGTGTGTGTATGTATGTGTGTGTGTGTGTGTGTGTGTGAGTGATTGTGTTTGACAAATTCTTACCGCTAAGACAGCACTGGGCTGTACTTTATTATAAGGGGTGAACTTCACCTTGACAGGCTTCCCAGCCAAACGCTCTTTGTGTCTCCTGCTATTCATGTGCTAAAAGGCGGCAGGGATATAAAGAACAGTGATTCAGTCAGGACAGCTCACTAGTAAGCCAAAGAGTAAACAAATTGAGTAGTTTTCCTTGTGGAATACAAAGGTTTTGCCATTTTTAGTTTTCATATAGTGGTCAGTGGTTTTTACAGTAGTAAAATTTGCCAAATTAGGATAAACACCTGCTTTAGCTGTGTCTCTGAGTTGACAGACACCTGGCACATTTCACAGTGAAAAGGCTGGCTGGATACACCCACGACCGCTCTGGTCTTGCTGCCCATTCGCTGTTTAATTCGGCACATGGGCCTGGGTGATGATGTCATCTTGATCCTGCGTTGTGGCTGGCTGCTGGATGGGCCATCAAGCATCTGTTTGTGCTTGGACCCTATTTCATTCCAAACAAAGAGGACGACCATGTGTCAGAATCATAGTTAACATAAAAAATGGTTGTGACATTTTCAGGTCAAATGTTAATTGAAGCAATATCAGTAGCATTGCAGTACATACCACTACAGTGAGCTTCCAACTGGGAGCTAGAATTGACCGTCACTTTGCACGTGGGACAGTGGAGATGTTTTTTGTTGCTTTTGGTCTCCTTAGCCTCGTCCACCTTCACCACCTCCTCCTCACCTCCCGTGAAGCTCCCCTGAGGGCCACAATGTGTGGCCGAACTGGTGGCCGGGCTGCACCCTTCCCCAGGTGGACTGTCTGAAGGTAGATCAAAAAGCTGGGGGCCAGGGGAGATTTGTGGGGACAGCTGAGGAGAACGGAGCAAGATGGAGTCTGTGGATGAGGGCTGTGAGGAAAGAGTGGGCACCAGCAAGCTTCCCTGGCTGCTCTCTGGCTGCTGCTGTGCAGGTTGGGAAGTACTTGGGCCTGTGGATGGATGGATAAAAATAGATGAGCCCAATAACACTCGGTATAACAATATGATATTTATCTTGGCGCTTTATCCAGATAAGAATAAACATTTGTTAATCCAAAATCTAATGTTACTTTTATATAAACAATGAATTTGAGAGCACCCATTGTCATCCCCAAAATACTGTATAGGATTATAGCTGCTTCAATGTCACGCAGCTTGTGAAGTCAGAGAATAATTTTGGATCTTCAGAATTTTGTACTAATTTACTAATGATAAAACATTAAGGTTATATGACAACATTATGATAACAAACAAGCGACATAGAGTTGAAAGAATGCAAACTAAGACAACACAAATGATGAATACCAGATATAAATGCAAAGGATGTGATTGTCAGTGATTACAGCATATCCAGTGGCAGACCGCAGTTTAAGTAATGAATATTCTATAATAATAATCCTTATTTGTAGAGCACTTTTCAAAAACAAGTTACAAAGTGCTTTAACAAGTGTAAAGACAATAATACCCAAGAGACAATAATACAAAAAACATGTCATATATCTATGTGATCTATGTCATATATCCCCTCTGATATCTGTCTTCTCAGTTCCTCATAGGTAAATTTGGTAAGTTCCCCTATAAACATATACACAATAGTTTATGACGTACTAAAATATAGTTGTAATTGGATATAAAGACATTCTTAAGTATTTAACAGTGTACATATTTGTCAACAATTATAACTTCTCCTATGAGGACTAACTTATATTAATACAACTGTGTTACTATATTGTCATTTATTATGAGTGCCCACAGGAGGATATATGGTTGCTGAAAAACACATTAATAAAACACCTAAAACATTATAATGTAAGCTACTAAAACTTGATGTACTAGTTACAATACGAGAGGGAAAAAGTAAACACAGTTGTATAATACATTGATATTTATTCATTTAGTTTACGCTTTTATCCAAAGTGACTTACAATTGCTATTTATGTCTGGGGTCGCACGCCTCTGGAGCAACTAGGTGTTAAGTGTCTTGCACAGGGACAAATTGGTGGATGTGTCAGAGTGGGGAGTTGAACCCGGGTCTCCCGGACCACACCAAAGGCATGTATCTTATCCACTGCCCCATCACCACCCCGTAATACCACAACCACCATCAATGTATAAAAGTATTTCCTTTTCGTATTCTCATCTACTTAATTTTCTTTCTTCTGTGTTTTCTCTCTTTTCTTCTGCCTTCTCAATCATTTCTCCTTTGTCTCCTTGTCTATCTGTCATTTGTTCTCTCCCTCTGTCACCATCAATCAACCATGGCAACCGCCGAATGTAACAAGCTTATCATTGTGTGGTTAGAGGGAAATTGATAGGTGCTGGAAGAAAATGGGAGGGGGGAGATCAATAATGAAAAGCAAAGCTTTTCAGAGTACAAAAAGGAAGATGGTGACATTTGTGTCGGGAAGAATGAGAAGGTGAGTGACAAATGACTGGGGGTAAAAGAAAGCAAAGTTGCTACGCGTACAGCAGCTATTTTGTTGGCAATGTTGTTGAAAAACCAATACCTATAACATTAAGAATATGGATCCAGGCTTGAAGCTACCAATAAGGACAGTCATGTCCTGTATTTTGTCTGGAAATTTGGGAATTTTTAACAAAGCGACAATAGAAAGTTACACATGGTGGGTTTTATAGGCAGATTTGAGTGTTTTTTGGCACAATAACAAGTAAAACTAGATCATGTGCACAAGGACAGTGAAGGTATACCATCGCACATCTTCATTTTTGCGCATATAATTGCAGCACTCTGCACAAAATGGTTGGGTAAAGTGCAATATAAAGTGGGTGACCATCAGTTTATACACTGGAACACTTAAACAACACAATGTAACTCCAAGTCAATCACACTCCTGTGAAATCAAACTGTCCACGTAGGAAGCAACACTGATTGACAATCAATTTCACATGCTGTTGTGCAAATGGAATAGACAACAGGTGGAAATTATAGGCAATTAGCAAGACACCCCCAAATAAAGGAGTGGTTCTGCAGTTGGTGACCACAGACCACTTCTCAGTTCCTATGCTTCCTGGCTGATGTTTTGGTCACTTTTGAATGCTGGCGGTGCTTTCACTCTAGTGGTAGCATGAGACGGAGTCTACAACCCACACAAGTGGCTCAGGTAGTGCAGCTCATCCAGGATGGCACATCAATGTGAGCTGTGGCAAGAAGGTTTGCAGTGTCTGTCAGCGTAGTGTCCAGAGCATGGAGGCGCTACCAGGAGACAGGCCAGTACATCAGGAGACGCGGAGGAGGCTGTAGGAGGGCAACAACCCAGCAGCAGGACCGCTACCTCCGCCTTTGTGCAAGGAGGAGCAGGAGGAGCACTGCCAGAGCCCTGCAAAATGACCTCCAGCAGGCCACAAATGTGCATGTGTCTGCTCAAACGGTCAGAAACAGACTCCATGAGGGTGGTATGAGGGACCGACGTCCACAGGTGGGGGTTGTGCTTACAGCCCAACACTGTGCAGGACGTTTGGCATTTGCCAGAGAACGCCAAGATTGGCAAATTCGCCACTGGCGCCCTGTGCTCTTCACAGATGAAAGCAGGGCACATGAGATAAACGTGACAGAGTCTGGAGACGCCGTGGAGAACGTTCTGCTACCTGCAACATCCTCCAGCATGACCGGTTTGGCGGTGGGTCAGTAATGGTGTGGGGTGGCATTTCTTTGGGGGGCCGTACAGCCCTCCATGTGCTCGCCAGAGGTAGCCTGACTGCCATTAGTTACCGATCCTCAGACCCCTTGTGAGACCATATGCTGCTGCGGTTGGCCCTGGGTTCCTCCTAATGCAAGACAATGCTAGACCTCATGTGGCTGGAGTGCGTCAGCAGTTCCTGCAAGAGGAAGGCATTGATGCTATGGACTGGCCCACCCGTTCCCCAGACCTGAATCCAATTGAGCACATCTGGGACATCATGTTTCGCTCCATCCACCAACGCCACGTTGCACCACAGACTGTCCAGGAGTTGGCGGATGCTTTAGCCCAGGTCTGGGAGGAGATCCCTCAGGAGACCATCTGCCACCTCATCAGGAGCATGCCCAGGCGTTGTAGGGAGGTCATACAGGCACGTGGAGGCCACACACACTACTGAGCCTCATTTTGACTTGTTTTAAGGTGTGGTTTAGTGTGGTTTTCCACTTTGATTTTGAGTGTGACTCCAAATCCAGACCTCCATGGGTTGATAAATTTATTTCCATTGATAATTTTAGTGTGATTTTGTTGTCAGCACATTCAACTATGTAAAGAAAGGAGTATTTAATGACATTATTTCATTCATTCAGATCTAGGATGTGTTATTTTAGTGTTCCCTTTATTTTTTTGAGCAGTATACTTATTAAAGGCCTGCTTATTTGCCACTACTGACTCAAAACTCTACTTAAGCTACACTATTTTGCCAAAAGTTTTAGGACACCCCTCCGCATCATTGAATTCAGGTGTTCCAATCACATCTTTGGCATTAGGTGTATAATATCAAGTACCTACGCATGCAGACTGCTTCTACAAACATTTACAATAATTCCATTGGTGAAATTTCCTCACTACTGAATATTCCACGGTTAACTGTTAGTGGTATTATAACAAAGTGGAAGCGATTGGAAACAACAGAAACTCAGCCACGAAGTGGTAGGCCACATAAAATAACAGAGCGGAGTCAGCGCATGCTGAGGCGCAGAGTCAATATCTACAGACCTCCAAATGTCAGGTGGCCTTCGGTTTAGCTCAAGAACAGTGTGTAGAGAACTTCATGAAATGGCCCAGCAGCTGCATCCAAGCCTTACATCACCAAGTGCAACGCAAAGCATCAGATGTAGTGGTGTAAAGCACGTTTCACTGGACACTAGAGCAGTGGAGACGTGTTCTCTGGAGCGACGAGTCACGCTTCTCTGTCTGGCAATCCAATGGACGAGTCTGGGTTTGGTGATTACCAGGAGAACAGTACTCGCCTGACTGCATTGTGCCAAGTGTAAGGTTCGGTGGAGGGGGGATTATGGTGTGGGGTTGTTTTTCAGGGGTCGATGTCATTAACCTTAATGTGCATGTAAAGGCAGGCAATCCAAAACTATTGGCAAGATAGTGTATATTTCAACATCTACACAGGTATGAATCTTCAAAAAAACTGCAGTTAGAAAGATATTTGCTTACATTTCTGTGCATCTGCGATGCTATTTTTTGCTACTAGCATTAGCCACTGCTAATGCCTCCTGTACGACTGTTCTCAGCAATTTGTGCTGGTCTTCTCTGCCTCAGGGTCTCCACTCTTTTAATCTTCTGCTGTTTAGTTTGATTTTGACAAGAAAACATGTAGGCACACACGACATCTCAACTTCTGGCCCATTTTCTACACCCTTTGAAATGTCCATTTTTAAAGTGACAACACATTTCATAATAGGAACAGGGAGCTGTAAGTGGGAGTTGTGTTGAGCCACTGTTGATTTAAAACCAAAAATCTAAATTAAAAGGAAGTAACATAACTACATCCATCCTCAGATAGCATCTCTTTTTAAGAGCTTTAGGGCATCTCATCTTGGAGAATGTCTTAGCCTGATGGGAGTAATTGCCTATCTGACAGAGCCAATGATAGCAGGACAGGTAATAGCTGGTAATTAGCCAGCTGAGTGGCAGCTACCAAGCCTTAGTGCTTACGTCTCTCCAATTCCCACTAATTACTCAGAGGATGGAGAGAGGGGCGCCTTTAAAAAAAGCCAGACTTGTACCTGTTATATCTTTCAAATGCGAGTATGTGGGCACCGTTCCTCCTCCCATCTTCCCCTTCTCTCTGTCTCTGTCTTTTCCTGTTGTGGATGAACTGTGTCCGTTCTTCTGCCGGTTCCTCTGGGTCTCCAAAGCCTTTAGCTTGCGAGCATGTTTGTGACCTTTGTAGTGGGCCTCTGCCTGGGTCTGACCATGACACACACACACACACACACACACGCACACACGAGCAGAACAAACAGGAGAAAGTCAGTGTAGAGTATATGAACAGAAATAATTACATGATTAAATTAGAGAAGGCCAGCATGGAATCAGTAAACTGTAATATTTCCATCTGTTCCGTCTATTTGGCTTCAAATGCTCCCGTGGAGTTAGGGAGATGCGATTGAGCATTTGACTCGGAGGAAGAGTCACATCACCGTGTTGGTCATCATTGTCATGGTTGTGCACAAATGAGTATCATTTGGACTCATGGCATCTCATGACCATCCTCTGAGCTCACTGGCTCATCTCGCCACTGATTTGTTCTGACACAAAATGGCCTGAGTTTGCCAACCTGCAACACAAAATGACCTATGTGCCTTCCTCTGTGAGAGAAAACACATTTGTGGGCAGCGCGACAACAGATGCACGCAAATTTGGGATCCTAAAATGGCTCTGCATGGCTGTAGATAAAGCATGATGTACTCTACAAAGGGAGATCAGCTTCCAGCAAGTAGAAGCACACCAACAGTGAAACAACACCACAGAAGCATGGTAATCCACACACACACACACACAATATTTCCACACAGCACATCAAATCTATACATTTTAAATTAGCTACTTAGCTTCAGGAAACAGAGTAAAGCCTTTTGTTAATTATTTCATTATACATCTCCAGATATCTTCGTGTTCATTTTTCAATAACATTTTCTAGGACAATTAAGCAAACTCCATCTGCTGATCAAGACCTGAGTGGCAGTTAAAAGCAAGCGAATCTTAGGTTTGTCATTCAATACTGAACTACAACAGTGCACTAAATAGACTGTAGATCTCTGCGAGGCCTGGTATTACCAATTGGCGTATGAATAACACGCCTTGTCTTAAGTAATTTAATGTGTTATCGCAATGCCTTTTTTGCTTGCCATTTTACACCACTGGAGGCCGGTGTTTATGTCCCATATGAAACCAAAAGTCAACGCTGACTTATTTTAATTTGTTAACTTAACGTACATAGGTAACTTGACTGGCAAAACTAATGTACTTACCTACCGGCCGGTCAAGAGGAGCGAGAAGTCAGCAGTCAATTGTGGTTTAAAAAAAGAGCAGTCAATAAAAAAGGTTTTTCTTTTAATTTTCAAATTGTGAATTACTGGAACCACGGGAGGTCCTTAAGCATACAGTCATAAATGTGTACAAACATTGTTAGGCTGATGGGTCCGGTAGTATGTGAGATTAGCTGCAGCCAGATACACACACAAACACATACACACGACCAAACACATGATCCCTTCGAGGCTTACGCCTAATGGGAGATACTAAAAATGTTAACAGATGAAGAAATACATTAGTGTAAATAGACCTTGTTCACAGCAGACATTTTGAATTTTCATAGTAGGAATAGCACAGATAAATAGTGGCTCTGTTCAATGTTCAAATGCATGAACAATACCAGGACTCTGAAGCATTATTTTGATTATTTACAGCTTTGCTTTCCTACTGTGACATGTCAGAGTATCTTCTGTAAAAAACAGAAGATAATCTACTCTCGGAAATTTCGAATAGCTTCAGCAACTTGAGCAAACTATCCATGACATCAAGTGTACAGAACAAGGAGAAGTTGAAGGATACGTCTGGTGACATTCTATATTTTTCTTACATGTGCAAAGCACATGGGCAATGTAATTTTTTAAAATTCAGTTTCACATACATCGTACAGGCAATTAAACTCACTAGAGCACCAAATGTGTATTAATCTGCCACTGAAAATAGTCCCTAACAAATGGTTTATTTATTCCTGTTTAAATAACATGCTAAAATGCCACAGTTTTCTTTTCATGGGATTTGTCAACAATAAGAAAAATATTAAACATAACCAGCCTAATCCTTTAAGAGCACACATTTTCGCAGCACTAGTGCCTTTCTGTATATGAAAGACACAAGTACACACCCTAAATCAACAGAGTCTGAGTTTGGAACAGTGTAACAAGACTTCAAGTATCTAGCTTCACATGAGGCAGTTCGATAATTTGTCATTGCTCAAATTATCTGTACAAGTTTCCAGGCACACACTGTACACAGTGCAGCCTCTGAGCACAGTGTGCAGAGCCAATCTGTTAGTGACTGTGTGCGTAGAGTAGTGGGGTACAATTCTGCCCATCAACACTTTGCATAAAGCTTGGGCTGCTACACAAACAGAAAGGGTACCACCGTGGGTCAAAGTGTCTGGTGGGGAATACAGGGCTGAGCAAAGGGTGTACGACCCCTTTGGCTACGTTGAATGTCAGTGCACACTGACCATTCAGCGTGATTTTCAACTGAGCCAGAGGGAGGAATCTGCCCCCATCTGCATACCAGCATACTATCTGGCATGCCAGCATAGTATGAGTTCACTATGTTCCACCATAGTAACTTACAGAGAGAATAACATATACAACATGTAGAATAAAACAAAGATCTTCTGTTAGACACCTGAAGGAGACTTTCAGGACCTCGACTCAAGAAGCTTTAAGCCTTCTCACACCACTGATGCCTGAACCCTTCATACACAGTGAGCAACAACTATCCTTCACAAAAGGGCAGCAACATTAGAATATTATGTGTGATACTTCAGGCTTAAATCTTTCATGCTTTTTTCAGTGCGTTTAGCAGCCATAAAGGAATAATTAGAAAAGTTACAAGTCTATTCTTTTTATATGCACATCGCTTGTGTAATATACAGGTGCTGGTCATATAATTAGAATATCATTCAAAAAGTGAAACTTGTATAATGTATACATTCATTCCACACAGACTGATATATTTCAAGTGTTCATTACTTTTAATTTTGATGATTATAACTGACAACTAATGAAAACCCCAAAATCAGTATCTCAGAAAATTTGAATATTGTGAAAAGGTTCAATATTGAAGACACCTGGTGCCACACTCTAATCAGCTAATTAACTCAAAACACCTGCAAAGGCCTTTAAATGGTCTCTCAGTCTAGTTCTGTAGGCTACACAATCATGGGGAAGACTGCTGACTTGACAGTTGTCCAAAAGACAACAATTGACACCTTGCACAAGGAGGGTAAGACACAAAAGGTCATTGCTAAAGAGGCTGGCTGTTCACGGAGCTCTGTGTCCAAGCACATTAACCCTATAGAAAATCTATGGGGTATTGTGAAGAGGAAGATGCGATACGCCAGACCCAACAATGCAGAAGAGCTGAAGGCCACTATCAGAGCAACCTGGGCTCTCATAACACCTGAGCAGTGCCACAGACTGATCGACTCCATGCCACGCCGCATTGCTGCAGTAATTCAGGCAAAAGGAGCCCCAACTAAGTACTGAGTGCTGTACATGCTCATACTTTTCATGTTCATACTTTTCAGTTGGCCAACATTTCTAAAAATCCTGTTTTTGTATTGGTCTTAAGTAATATTCTAATTTTCAGAGATATTGAATTTGGGATTTTTATTAGTTGCCAGTTTTAATCATCACAATTAAATGAAATAAACATTAGAAACATATCAGTCTGTGTGTAATGAATGAATATAATATCCAAGTTTCACTTTTTGAATGGAATTACTGAAACAACTTTTTGATGATATTCTAATTATATCACCAGCACCTGTATATGTGTGTTAAAGATCTCATTTTCACAGTCATCCATCTTGTCTTCATACTGAACAAAGAGCTCCAGCTTTCCATTATTTAGGGACATTATATAGTCTATTGTAGAAGCAAAGAATGCCACAATATTTTTTTTATTTAATGAGCAACTAAATATCAAATTGTGAAATTTAACCACTATTGAAGAATTAACATTGACATTTAATTACCACTGAATTTAAGGCACTGAAATATTAAACCTTGGAAACCATCTGTATTTATGTGGTTAGAATGCCATGCCAGTCTTTCGGTCCACCACTTTGGTCTGGACTGAAATACCTTGTCAGCTATAAACTGTCATGTAATTTCGCACAGACATTCACGTAGAAGGAATCCTAATGACTTTGGTGACAATGACTGCCATATATCTTCATCACAGCTATGAAAACATGGATATTGTTTTATATAACAACTAATATTCAGCATGATAGCCTACTGTTAAATCATGTTAAAATGTTAGCTTTGGTTAAACTTACATATTAATTTAAATAATAATAGGATTCATAATTGTGTTGAACTATGGATGGCAAGCTGAAACTGAGTTTTCCAATAAAAAAAATAAATAATCAATGACTGTGAAAATGAAACCAACTATATGTACTACCCAAGCAGTGGGTATAAAATATGAAAAGACTCTAAATATTCAGAACTATTCCTTTAGTCAATTTTCTTTGTCAAGTGCAAATTCCAGCCCTGGTGGGACCTGGTACCTGCCTGTAACCTGGCATCCAACTCCTGGGTCAAACAGCACTCTCAGCTCAGCTGCAGGTAACACAGAGAGGAGGAGGAGACAGCCTGTTAGAAAACAGACTCCTGACAATATCGCTGTATGACCAAATGTACAGAGCAGAGAGAAAATGACGACATAAGGGTTGTATGATGTGCTCGCGCCAGTGTCTTGCTTCCTTCAAGTTTTAAAACTGACACAACGAAGAGTCATTGTCATTCCGGCAGGTTACTCCTAACAATATAAATGCAAATATGTATAAACGAAGTCCATAGGAATGGGAGCCAAATGAATATGAATAGGGAGGTGTGATAGGGAGAACAAAGCAACAGAACTGACTGGTTTACTTTTAAGAACCCAGTGGCCGAGTAGAAAAACGGAAGCCGAATAGAAATATATCGTTACTGATGAGACTGATAAAGAATGTCCTGCTTCAAGATTGATTTTAGACCCATAGGATGCAAAAATATGATATGTGATGCAAATATGTGGACGCTTCACTGCAAAAATAATCAAAAGATGAACTTTAGATGACAGTTCATGAGACAATAAGTCATGTTTGTGTTTTGAAGTATGAACGTTGTTTAGAAAAGCCTACTCTCAGCAAACATCAAGAGGGTCAGAGGGTCTCACAGTGAGTGAGATAATGTTGATTCAACACTCCCTTCACTTTCTTATATAAAAACTAGAGCTGATTGGTCAAAGGTATTTTTCCCCTTTCCTGCAGTGAATTAAAAAGATATATCAGACCTTTCTTTGGGCTTTTGTTTTATCCTGTTTATTAGATGAAAGCTCAAGGAAAGAAACCAAAACTTTTTCCTCTATGATATGAGAAAGCATTGAACAAGAGTGACTGTAGACTTACAGTGGAGTTGAAGCGCAGGTGACAGATGTTACAGGAGATGATGGGTTTCTTCTTGGGTGGAGCCACGCCAAAGGTGTGGTTGATCACTGCCTTCTGCACCGGGTCCATCTACAAGGTGAAAACAGACAAAAACACACATACATAAACAGGTTAGTCCTGCTTCATGCTCCCTCTAATAGACATTACAGTATAATAAGGATGAAGTTGGCGATACCTTTTGGTTTCAGAGAGTAGTGCAAACAGGCAATTTCAGTAAAGCAGTAACCCTACAATGACACAAATGCCATAAGGAAAAATGACATGTAACATTTTAGGGGCATCCTGTTGCATTAAAGGTCTAAGACCCAGTTCAAGTCTGGCCTTTAGGATCTTCGTTCCCAGTCACCCCTCCTCTCTACATTACTATTGCTCCTATTTTACTACTGTCCTTATCTCCTGCCATCTCTCCATGATCAAAGAATAGCAACAATATTAACAAAAAAAGACTTAAAAACTTAAATGATGAGGGTGTTTGTGACGTTGTCCTCTTCAGAAAATGTATTTGTCACAATTTTAACTTTTAACCCACACACTCACTAATATGCATAACATTTTCAGTGGTGAGAAAATGTGACTTAAATCATTTATTTTTAATCAAGGCCTGCTGAGTTGAGCTGAGTAATTTGTTCGAGAACATTATTCAATGAAAGTATAAAAGAAAAAAGTGTTTGAGATACTAACAAATTTCCTTACCATCAATAAAATGGAATTTAGTACAAAACCCTGTTCTGTAACAGATACATTTTTTTTAACATTAATAACATTTTAAGCAAATAGCTTTCTGTCCCTGTTAGGACATGTTTTATTGTGTTTTTGGGTCGAATTACTTAAATACAGTGCATTTCAATTTGTTGTCATGCTGTGTTCTTAGTATCATTGACTTTTATCATCTTTTTATCTTTCACTTGATTATGAGGCCCAGAATGAGCACACATATCCAAACTTTTAATCATTATTAATATTCTCCACACTACCTCATCCTCTTTCAGATCAGTGATGAACAACTTGTCAGTGCTGATTTGAGTGATTTTTTATTGTGATTTAATGAAATATTGCACGTTGTGATCATGATGCCGGGGTAGACAAGCAATCGAATGCTACAACACAAAAATGAAAAGAAAAAAAATAATTAAATAAAAATCTGTTATCTGTGGCTGTTGCAGGACTTGTATAAGCACAGTCAATCATTTCATTCGATCCAAATGAAATGACTGGCTGGTCTGCCTGCCTGTCTTCCTGCGCGCACTCTGCCTGTACGCTCGCTGTACATGAAAATGTGTTTTGGAGGAGTGTCTTTGGAGGGAGACTTGGAAGCGAGGTTGGGATTTTTTCAGTTGGATACCTTCAAAATCTAGCTCACCTACCATAGCTTTAAACATGGATTTAATTGGTGAAGGGAGATTTGTCGTCATAAGCCAAAAATTAATGCTACATAATGCTAAGGTTTTGAAGAATTACATTTATTTTAAAATAATAAATACTGAAGACAGTTCTGAATTCACACTTTTTAAATAACGCTATTTCATTTTTTTTTTTTTTATCCCTATGGTGCAGCTGTGTTTGTCAAGTCATATTTTTAGCATTAGGTGTCAGTCAGGAATCCCTTCCCAGCCACCCACATGCCTGATACATTTAGCACGTTCCTCAGATGTGTGTAATTAAGGGTTAAAGCTAAATGTAGACTATGAAAGTCTTACACTTCATTATTTAGAGCCAGACCAAACATATATGTGTCTGTGTGTGTGTGTGTGTTTGAGAGAAGTGTTATATTTGGGATGTCTGAATTATATTTTTACCACTGATCAGAGCCAAGTAATATTTAGAATCTGCCAATGCAGTCCTGATGCAATATTTATATTTTCCTACATAACATGGCCACAAAGTGCACGTTTATAAAAGACATCATTGATGGTTCAACAGTTCTACTTCCTTTAATAGATTACCTTTGTTAAACAAAATAAAAAGACAGAGGTTAGACTTACAAACAATCACAATAAAGCAAAAAATTTGAATAACCTTTAAAATAATATTGTCTGTTTCCTTTATGCCAGAGGTCACTAACATGAGAATGTAGGAAAGCGGTAGTCTACTATATAAGAGGGAATGAAAGAGAAGGCCATGACCCGACCCCGGATAAGCAGATGAAGATGGATGGATGGATGGATGGATGGATGGATGGATGGATGAAAGAGAAGAGGAGTTATTAAAGCTGTTCATTTGTTAAGATGTGTTGAGTGTTTATTCTAAAATTGGTTGGGACTACAATCACTTCAAGCTACACTTCTGAAACTGTGCACTTTATTTTAGTTTACTTAAATTTAGAGTTTATTATTAGAGTAGTTATTTACCATCTCTCCAGTTTGATGTGAAAACTGAAAGGAAATGTTGTTGAAATATTATTTGATTTGACAGTCAGTCGTTGACTAAAAACATGTTGATACATCTATACGTTATGACACTGAATGATAACGCAGGTTAGTCGTTATGATGTTCCGGACCTTTGCTTCGGGAAATTTTCAGTAACTGGACCTCTTTGAATTTTAATTGAATACCCCTGCTTTATACTCTTTGCTAATGTTAGTGTTCTAGTCATCCAGTCAATATTAACAAGCTACAGAACTTTAATCAACCAAGTAAGTGAGCTTAACTGACAAGACAGCGAGTTGTTCTGTTCTAATGTGTCATTTGGACTTAATTTATTTGAAGCCATAACACGTCATGTGATGTTTAAAATGCTAATAATAATAGCTTTATTTGTATACGTATGTTTGACTCCAAGTGGACCTGACTGCAAATGACACACTTGGGTCAAGTCTGATTTATTATTTAGTTTAAGGGGTTGAGTGCAGGATTAAAATATTGTGATCTCAGATTTTAATACAAGATTTCTTTACATCTTTGGGTATTTTTAATAGTGATCTTGTAAAGAGATGACGGAAAACAAGTCTGTACTCAAACCAGAGACATTGCAGTTCATGGTCAGCACTTTAAACCCCCAAGCCACACAGAGCACCCCATTTCAGTTTAGTTTGATGTAAAACACTCATTAATCTTTCCTTAAGATTCCGTTTGGGGCTGGAATCACTTTTTGAGTGCCCATTGTAGCTTAATGTGCGATGTGTGTACATGAAAAATGTGATATGGATTCTTACCGAGTTGAAATTGGGAAAGAGGCTGAGCGGCGAGGAGCTGTTGACCCTGAGCGGCAGGAAGTGCTCCAGCTGGGCATGAGTCTGGGGCTGGAGGGGTCGACCTGGCAGAGACAGGGAGCCCAGGAGTGGGTGGACATGGCTCTGGGAGAGGGCACCTACAGGAGAAAAGATCACATTTGAGTAAACACATCATTGCGACAACTGTTTTCTTTAACTCCTGCTTCATCCTGTTCAGATTCTCTATCTTAAACACGTGTGAATTTGCAGGGAGATAAATCGCCCTTATACACACGCAAGAGGGTAAAGACAGAGTTTAGCACACCGCATATGACATCAACACCCATTCCCACAGTGACTGATTCACTCAGTAAAGCTTTAATGACTTCAGTAATGGCAGGGGATAAATGATGAGAGGCTTTGTGTGGCCTTTTCCCGCTTTACAAGTCCATAGTTTATCTTGACAAATGTCTCTGGCCTTTAAACACAACACTAGTGTGTGTAATTGTGTGGTTTTGTTCTTCCTCAGATCCTGCAAATTAGTCAATCAATATAAAGAGAAAAGAATTGCAAGGGGCTTTTAAGACAAAAAGCAAATAAAGACTATACTTGCTTTTGGTGCTCTCCAATTTTCTGTCTTCTCGCATACATTACTTTACCTCTATAGTGTTTGTTTTGATGCATCCCACAGCAATTTCACAAACACATTTTGCTCTGAAATCTCCTTTCACATGACCTCTCATCTTATCACGCTTCATTTTGGTTGGCCTAAATGCTTTCAGACTGCTCATGCTTTAAAGAGCACACCGGCACTGACCTTTGTCTAGACCCAAAGTAAACAGTAGTGCGCTCACATTAAAATGCGTCAGTGTCTTACATAAGTATGGTAATTGCAGAAGGTTTGTAATGCCTGTATGCTGAAAGTCCTGAGGTTTGTTAAGTTAAAAGGTCATGTGTAAAATGACATGGTAAGTAAGCAGTGGATCTGGATTGAATTTATATGTGGTTGTTGTGTTTGTTTTGATGATGTAAAGGCTGTTCCTTTAGATATTTAGCAACAGGAATAGTAACATTGAAGCAAAAATTTGTGTGGCATGAAAACTTGGGCTTCTTTAGTGCAAGGAAACCAGATGTTCTTGGCGATAATTCCAACTTGCACTATTATTGTATATATTTTTCACATTTAGTGTATAGTCCTAGTTTTTAGTTTAAGTTAATTTTCTCTAAATTTGAGGTATTTCTTTTTATGATTCTATTTACTTATTTAGCCCCCCCCACACACACACACCTCTCTCTTTCTCTCTCACACACACACACACTCAACTGATATTAAAGGAAAACTTGCAGTGTGTTGATTTTCATGATTTTCAATGTATTACAGTAAGTTGTTTTGCAATGGGTTGTGGTAAAATTAAACAGCTGCTTTTCTCTCTCTTGTTTGTGGTTTCTTATAGTTTCCAGAATTTTACTGTTGAAACTCCTTTTAGGAAACAAATGTTTGATCAAAATATCTTGAACAAAATGTGGGATGGGAAAACCAGGCACACTGCAAATAGCTGTCTTTTCTCTTTTCCAATACAATATCAAGTATTTTTCTTCCATTTGAAAGACAGAGCTTGACTTGGTAGGGATTTAATGTTTGATGATTGAGGGTGGAAGGGAGGTTTGGCCTTGACGGGACAGAAAATGCCAAGAGGAGTCTGATGAGACCGCTGAAGAGAGAGCACTGGCTGGTAGGAGGAACGTTCTGCATAGAAGACATGAATGAAATTGACTGATGAAGCCAGAAGGATTAGCATACCAGATGACAACTGGATGATGGAGAGAGATGACTCACTAACTTTAGATTTTGGAAAGATATGCAAGGAATCCACACTGTACATTTAACCTTACTGAGAAATGAATCTCTTTCTGTGAAGAAATAAATTTTTCTTACATGAATTTCAAAGACAAGAGAAGAATTCAATACATTGGTATATGCTGACGTTTGCAGCATATACCACCAAAACATGGATTATGAATAAGTGTACTGTTCATGAACACCTAGAGATTTTCTCTAAATACTGCAGACAGTGAGTACAGTCAGTGTTAAAGTTGAAGTCTAATTATGTTATCATAAAACTGAAAAGCACAGCAACAAGAAAAGCAATTTTCTGCTTCGTTCACCTCTGGATTTCAGGTTTTATCTCTGGGGATGAGGTAGGTTTGAAAGTCCTTGAGCATTAGCATATTTGTACAAATCTGGTCCCACATTCAAAAAGGTTCTTAAAGCCTGAGCAAAGCAGAGAGACATGATAGCAGAGGAAGGGGAAGCGAAAAGAAAAACAACCGCTGCAGATTCAAAACACGCTCAAAGAAATTTTATGAACAGTACCTGCAGAGGGAATACTTAATACAGGCACATGGTTTTAGGAATCATATAAAAAGAGGTTAGAGAGAGATAAAAGATGTTGTTCAATGCAGGTGACCCAGGATTTACTTTAGGCGACAACGAATAGAGCAGGCACAGTGGATGTAACACACCACAGCATCTGTCTTTTTTATCTTCACCTTTTTTCTGACAGTGAAAATGGCAAAAGATAAAAAGCCTGCTGTAATTTGTTTTAAACTGTAAAAAAATTGTTTGATTTTTAGCATTTTTAACGTTCACCATGTTAGCACACAAACTAACATTAGCTAATTAGCACTGAATACAAAGGATAGCTAAGGCTGATAGGAATGTGATTAGTTTTGAAGGTATTTGGTCTTAAACCAAACAATTGGGGAAATCAAAATGTTCACCTTATTATGGATCAAGATGAAAGTTGACGAATCACCAAAGTTATTACAGTTCATCCTGTGGGGGACATGAATGTCTGTACCAGATTTTATGTTGATACCTAACCTCATGGTGGCCCTACAGGAAAAGTCAGGGGATCAACAGAGTCATTAGGCTTCATCATCTGGGCACCATGAATGTCTGTACAAAATGTCATCAGTTGTTGAGATATTTTCAGCCTGGATGGAAGTGGAGGACTGACTGACCAACTGTCACTGCCATAGAGCCACACTGCCAGCCAGGTTAAAATGTATTTACAATAAGAATAAAAAAATTGTGGATCCATCAAATTTTAATTTTACGTTCTGGGAATCGAATCACTAAAAAGATGAATAACTAAAATAACTGCTGCACACCAGTGAGGGATTAACCTCAGGCCAGCACTACATCACAATCTCAAACCAGACAGACACAAAACTGAACAAACTGAAACTGCCTGTCTGGAACGCTGAATAGCAAACACAAAGAAAAGGGAATTTCTATCTGATTCAAAGCCAGAAATTGGCAGTTATATTTCTACACTACAGAGAATATGACCAAAAAAACAGACAATCACCACAATCAAAATACAGAGAAAGGACAAACAAGTCTTGGCTACCAAAAAAAGACTACAGGTAGGTTTAAAACTCCAATGTTGAGCGAAAGACAGAGATGCGAGAAATGATTAATGTATGGAGAAATCTTGCCTCCATAATCTGTAACCTTTGAGTAAAAAACAGGACTGCATGTTGGGGGACAGCTAATGCTATAATGAACTCCGAATCAACCTAATAAAGCCAAGTTGTTATATCTTAATCTTTATCAAACATAGCTGTCTTTTAGCAGTTTATTCTGTTTATTCAGTGATTTATTCAGTGATTTACAGGCACTCCAACCATGTACTATTTAGATTAGAATTTCAAATGAGTTGAGGGATTAAAGATGATTATTACTGTTTATTTGATCCTGCATGTGTCGTGTGCACCAAAAATCTCCCTGGAAAAGACACGCATACACAAAAACACACTGAAGTAACATGTGTTTACTCATTTGATTTGTTTGTGATGAATTCCAATTTCATCTAAGTGCTCCACCAGGACCGGATCCCAATAGTTTATTGAATTGCGTTACACTAAATAGAGAGCGAATGACAGAGTAGTGAGAAATGAGAGACAGAGTTAGAGAGAGAGAGACAGAACCATGGGCTGATGAGTTTTTTACCCTCTGCTAGGCCGATGTGCTTAATCTGCCTTTCAGTATGACTTTTGGGGACATTGATTCCCTCTCCTACACAAATCTGAAATTGATCTCATTAATCTCCTACGCATACATTCACAAAACACGATGTTTAATTAACTGAATTTTGAGCTGAAAAATCTAGAATCTGTGAGAGCATCATCAGGCAACAAGAAGAACATGCTTCTGACAGGACTGTCCCTTTCAAGCTACCCGTCTCGACTGCATCCAAAAAGTGTCACAAAAGCTTCCAGATAGACTAAAGCATGTGTTAGCCAGCAGGCCTTGATTAGTTTTTATAAATAGTCACTCATCACTTTGAGAACTTCATGAACTCGAACTCATGAACTCAATTACTGTACCCATAACCTAAAATGAAAAGGTTGAGTAGAGGGATTTAGTAAACCATTTATAGGAAATAACCTCACATACGAGGGGGGGTGGGTCAGCAAAACTACCACACATGCAGTGTTGGGCAGTAATGCTGTAATACTATTACTTTTCCCAGCAACTAGTAGTGTAAGGGATTACTATTTCCAAAACAGTAATAATATTACAGTTATTAATCAAAGTCACAATGCGTTACTGCGTTACCAGAACGCGATTTGCATTGTTGTCCTTGACTCGTATGCACGATTGTGCGGCACATCACTGGCAGTTCAAGTCGAGAAGCTTATGTTGTGCAAGTCGGCTGCTAGCCAAAAATAGACAAAGAGGGACATAAGTGTTCTTTTGACAAGTATTGCCATTATTGTGAGCTTGTCACATTCAAAGACGCAAAGAACACTCATGTCCGTTGTAAGCTTTGTGCAACTAGCAGAAAGTTTTTAACCATGAAAAATTTTAAAATCTAAATTTATTGAAGCATCAGCAAAAGCAGCACAGCAATGTGAAACTTGTAGAAACACCGGGTCGACAGTGGCGTTAAGCAACGTTTTATGTTTTGTAAAAACACTGAGTACTGCTCTTATAAATTAATGTGCAGAAAAATATTAGTTCAAAAGTCAGGAGTGACTTGCTTTATTTTTTTATTTCAGCCAGTGGCATTAAGAAACGTTATACGTTTTGTAAAAAAAAAAAAAACAACATACTCCTTGCTGTTCTTATGAATATGCTATTAGTTAAAAAGTCGGGAGAGATTTGCTTTGTTTTTTATTTATTATTTTTAAATATAGAATATACATAGCCTATACTGTATAGCATTATCTGGTTTGAGAGGCTGCAGAGTTTTCATTTTGGATGAATGTTGACTAAGGTTAATTATTGTTCCACTAAAGAGGATTCAATTCTAAAATGTGCTGACTAAACAAGTTGTCCATCACTTTTTAGGAAGTGGCGGGGCGGGGGGTAGTGAAAGTAATATAGTAACTAACACGTAAGTAATTACTTTTAATACTTAGTATTATTATTGTTTTTTAAAGGAGTAATATGTAAAAAGTAACTTATTACAATCCCAACACTGCACACATGGTACACATATGAACTGGTTGAAAATTCAGCTCTTGGGGACAGGGATGATTGTGGATGTTTTCAGCTGATTAATTTCAAAGGGAAAAAAAAGTCTTCAATATACATTTGAGGACTACAAGATACTTGAATAAAGAAACAGCATTGTTCTGATAGCAGAGTATAGAGCTATCTTAATTTGTCCGAGAATTATAAGTAGGTAAACTAGTTAGCTGGACATGCTAACGATTGTGGGACATATGCACAGTTCAATCTATTACACTTTTACTTTTGGTAGGGAATAGTAAATTGAGTGGGTAGTTGTGTTTGTGTCACTTGTGAGTTTCCTCTTCCTTCTACTATGAAAGTAATTCACATTTTAAAACGAGCCGTTTCCTGCCTGCTAATCCGTATTCACTTTCTTTTTCTATGCAGGAAAGATAGCTTCTTCGTGGGGGCTGGGAGTGTAGGTCACAGCCGGCAAACCTTCCCATATTGAGAAGGGATAAAAGATTATGAGCTGGAGAAATTATAGCACCTTGAAAAAAACTGGGGGGAAAGCTTAATCTCTATTATTTCCAGGATTAGTCTCTGGGTGACTCAACATCACAGCAATCATAGAGGGGAAGGAAATGGCATCTTTTCATGATGGGTGGAAAAAGGGGGGTGTGAGAGGCTTTCATGGCGGCAAATCAGAGCGAAAGCATCAGAGGAAAGGCTGCTTTGGCTCCTTTCACGGTGAATGCATTTCCCGGGATCATCTGTCTGAGCCTGGCTCTGTGTCTTCAGTCTGAACCAACATGGCGGTATTGAGGCACGCTCTCATTTCGGATACCTACCAACATCCCCCGATGAGCTTCCTGTGTTTGGTGTTAATGCTTTGTGACACTGAAAACTGAATCATGGCAGTGTCTTCATTTCACTGAATTTAATGGGAAAAGAATTTAAAACATTTTGCTATGATATTACCATCAAAAGATGTTTAATGAATTATGCACCTCTGGAGGCTGATTTAAGCATGAGGACAAATTCAGACAGAGTTGCAGAGACCACAGACATTGTGGTGCAATCATAATCTATAGCAAGACAAAATGCAGATGGAAAATACAGATTATTTTGCTATATATATATATATATATATATGTATATATGTTAGAGCTTTGATTCTCTGTCCAAACTCGATTTGTCTCTCAGGCTTGGATCAACAAGTTTCACTGTATTAACTTTAAATAAAACAAAATGTATGAAACAAGGTAGTGTTTAGCCTATTGTTGCTAACATCAACTTTTCATAAGAACAGGGTTTTGTGAAACAACAAACTAATGTAATGTACACTAATGTAGTTAAGTTGACAAATTAAGAGGTAATTTTCTCAACCCATAAAGTAACACTTAGGGGGGGCTTTCACACCTACCTCGTTTGGTCCGGACTTTCGGGCTTTTCAGTTTGGTCCGAACCAAAATTGCAGGTGTGAAACCTCCCACAGACCACAGTCCGAAATTTGGTCAGGCGAAAAGGGCTAGTCTTGGTCTGGATCAAACTGAACCATTGTTCGGAGAAATGCATTGAAATAAGGACACAATTATAAACCTCCCGTGACAGATCATCTTTTCAAACAGATGGCCACTATAAAAGCACACTGCCACATACATCTTTGGTTTCCCCTGAAACGGAGGTGCAGAAGGATTGCTTGTTGTCTTCTCCTCCTTTCCTGTCAGCGAAGTTATAATGTTCACAACGATGACGTTTAATTGCGAATCTGAACTAGCCTTCAGTACAGTTGGTGCTGCAGGTAGTAATGCCATAATAATAATATAGAGGCAAATATGCATATGTTCATTTTTTATTCATAAATTCTTGTCAAAGATACCCGCTGAACTGTTTAATAAACCAATCAATGTCAACATATTAATGTTGCTGCCAAGATGGCGCTGAGTATAGCTGCCTTGGTGTTAGGTGCACTTTGTTTTGTTTTGTTTGTGTGTGTTAATTCAGTTTTTGGCTGTGATTCCCGGTGCTCTTTCACCAGGGAGGAGCTCGTGAACATCAGGGGAACAACTCCAGCAGATTTAATTCCCACTTTTCTTGTGTCAATTATTGGACATTTTGGTGAAGGCCTCGCTCGCTGTCGTTCGCGCTATGAAGCGCCGGAGGAGAGGGAAAAGAGCCAGGTCACTTGTGCGTCTTCGCCGGTGGGGACTCCGCACACCGCTACCAGCAATATTTCTCTCCACCGTGCAATATTTCTCTCCAACGTGCGCTCACTGTGCAACAAACTGGACGAACTTCAGCTTCTGGTGGGGAAAAACAGAGACTTTTACTCATCTTCTGTTCAGTGCTTCACGGAGACCTGGCTGTCTGAACTGATACCGGACTCCGCACTGCAGCTCGCAGGCTTCCAACTGTACAGAGCGGACCGCGACACAGAACTCCGCGGCAAAACAAAAGGTGGAGGTATCTGTTTTTATATCAACAATGGCTGGTGTACCGACGTGACAGTGATTCAGCAACACTGTTCTCCTAATCTGGAATTTCTTATCATTAACTGTAAACCGTTTTACTCCCCCCGTGAGTTTGCTTCATTCACTCTGGTCGGTGTTTACATCTCGCCGCACGCTAACGTTCAGGATGCACAGAGCATGCTGGCCGACCGGATACGGTGTGTGGAGCAGAGAAACACAGACTCCCTTGTTATTGTTCTCGGTGACTTTAACAGGGAAAATCTCAGCCAAGAACTCCCCAAATACAGACAGTTTATAAAGTTTCCAACCAGAGAGGGGAACACTTTGGATCACAGCTACACTACAGTTAGCAGTGCCTATCACGCCGTCACACGTGCTCCACTGGGACAATCACGTGATGGTCCATCTGATTCCTGCTTACAGGCAAAATCTAAAGCTCTGTAAACCTGTTGTGAGGACAACAAAGAAGTGGACTAGTGAAGCTGTTGAGAACCTCTGGGCATGTTTAGACTGCACTGACTGGTATGTTTTCAAGAATGCTACCAACAATCTGGATGAGTTTACAGAGGCTGTGACGTCCTACATCAACTTCTGTGAGGACAGCTGCATTCCAACACGGACCAGGGTGAGTTATAACAATGAGAAACCCTGGTTTACAGCTAAACTCAGACAGCTAAGGTTGGAAAAGGAGGAGGCATTAAGGAGTGGTGACAGGGCCGGGTGCAGGGCGTTAAAGTACAGGTTTAGCAGGGAGGTGCAAGAAGCTAAACGACTGTATTCAGACAGACTAAAGAACCAGTTCTCTGCAAACGACGCCACTTCTGTCTGGAGGGGGTTCAGACAGATCACAAACTATAAACCCAAAGTCCTCCACTCCATAAACGATTCTCGCCAGGCAAATGAGCTGAACAAGTTCTACTGCCACTTTGAGAGTCAATCGGACACCATCCCCCGTGACTCCTCCGCTCAGCTTCAGCCTCATTCCACCACTTCTTCCCCTCCTCAGAGCTGGCCAGCTCCACCCCTCCCCTCCTCTCTCCATCACAGAGAGGGAAGTCAACAGTCTTTTCAGGAGGCAGAAACCCCGCAAAGCAGCTGGGCCGGACTCGGTCTCCCCATCCACCCTGAAGCACTGTGCTGATCAGCTGTCTCCGGTGTTCACAGACATTTTTAACACCTCACAGACATGCCATGTGCCAGCCTGCCTCAAAGCCTTCACAATCATCCCTGTCCCCAAGAAACCAAGGACCACTGGACTAAACAACTACAGACCCGTCGCCCTGACCTCTGTGGTTATGAAGTCCTTTGAACGCCTTGTGTTGTCCCACCTAAAATCCATTACAGACCCACTCCTGGACCCCCTGCAGTTCGCCTACAGAGCCAACAGGTTTGTAGATGATGCAGTAAACATGGCCCTTCACTACATCCTCCAGCACCTGGACTCCCCAGGAACCTACGCCAGGATGCCGTTTGTGGATTTCAGCTCTGCTTTCAATACCATCATCTCAGCCCTGATGCAGGACAAGCTCTCTCACCTGAACGTGCCAGGTGGATCACTGACTTCCTGACGGACAGGAAGCAGCACGTGAAGCTTGGAAAACATGTCTCTGACTCCAGGACCATCAGCACCGGTTCCCCTCAAGGCTGCGTTCTTTCCCCCCTTCTCTTCTTCAGTCACCAGTCTGTCAAGCTCCTGAAGTTTGCGGATGACACCGCCCTCATTGGGCTCATCTCAGGTGGGGATGAGTCCGCCTACAGGTGGGAGATTGACCATCTGGTGACCTGGTGCAGCCAGAACAGTCTGGAGCTCAATGCTCTGAAGACCGTGGAGATGGTCGTGGACTTCAGAAAGAGCACAGCACCACCCTCCCCCATCATCCTGTGTGACTCCCCAGTCACCACTGTGGACTCCTTCCGCTTCCTGGGCACCATCATCTCCCAGGACCTCAAGTGGGAACTGAACATCACCTCACTCACCAAGAAGACCCAGCAGAGGATGTACTTCCTGTGGCAGCTGAAGAAGTTCAGCCTGCCAAAGACAATGATGGTGCACTTCTACACCGCCATCATTGAGTCCATCCTCACCTCCTCCATCACCATCTGGTACGCTGCTGCCACTGCCAGGGACAAGGGCAGGCTGCAGCATATCATTCGCTCTGCAGAGAAGGTGATTGGCTGCAATCTTCCTTCTCTTCTGGATCTGTACGCCTCGAGGACTCTGAGGCGAGCAGGAAAGATTGCAGCTGACCCCCCCCACCCCGGACACAAACTGTTTCAGACTCTCTCCTCTGGCAGGAGGCTCCGGTCCATCAGGACCAAAAACACTCGCCACAAAAACAGTTTCTTCCCGTCTGCAACTAGCCTCATTAACAAGGCCCGGATCAAATTTGGAGATGGTTTTCATTGGAAAGTGAGGATATGATTTCTGGAAATTTTGGACAATTTATTTCTTTTCTTAAAAAATAAACTGCCAAATTTTTTTCCCCCTTTTCCTTTGTGTTTAATGTTACTTTATTGTTTTTGTGATATTGCTTCTAAATTGTGTTGATCTCACTCATCCAAGGAGAGGGGTGAATGACAGTGTGTTTGCTTCAGTATTTGAATGTAATGCATTCTTCACCTGATGTCCCAAGATCTTGTGAGCAAAAATATAAAACCTACGGTCAACCGATGGTTGTAATGTCACAAAAAAGGTTATTATTTAATAAAAACAAGAAATTTTAATAAAAAGTTGCAGTTACAGTGGAATGTAGATTTTTGCTGCTCGTGAAATGCTCCAGTGGTTATGCGCCTGGTAAAAAAGCTATATTTGTAACGCAATAAACCATCAAAACCATCATCAGATAGATTATAATGCAACTGAATATCTTTTAATACACCTGTAATGCAATTGTAACTCTAAGTTTGATGAAAATAAACTAATATGCAACAATGCATAAAATTCTTTTTAAATATACCACGTGAATGTCCGTATTCTGGCAGTATTTACTGTTAAAATGTTGACTTTTATCTTTAAAACACTATTTCTGTCTGTACAACCACTTTCCAACTAACATAAAGCTTCCAAAACATTGAAATATTGATAAAAACAGTGAATATTCGTCATCATTCCTGTGACCAAAAGCACTCCCATGCTTTACAGGCGTGTAACTTGAGAACGAAACATCCCACAGTGATGGGGGGGGGGACATCAATCAATCCGGACTGAGCAGACCTTTTATTTGATACCCTGGACATCCTCTCTGCAGAAAAAGGCGAGAGAAGGCATGCACAGCTCCCAAGGTTATGCGCCATAAACAAGATGGCGCCCGGCGACATTTTTAGCAACAAAGTAGCAACTTTTTGTACTGAAAACGGCGATAACGTAAGTCAAAAGTAAGTCAGCGGTTGTAAAGATCGCGTGCTGCCCCCGGTACCAGGGTGACTGGCCGCTTGACGAGAAGTGAAACTGACAGGCCTGTTGGCTTTATGAAAAGTTGAACAACAAAAGGCACCGATACTGCTAACGTTAAACAGCAGCGAGCCAAACCCAAACCTTCATTATATTCTCCCAGTTTTCTTCAGCCTTAAAGCTTCTGCTGTTGATGACGTTTCTCTGTCTCTGTCACAGCGCGAGTGTCCGACTATGTTTAGAACGATTAGCAGCGCGGTGGGGGGGTTACGGTAATTTGTTGTCTTAAACGTTACTGGCACACTGCTCATATATCATTTTTCTGATTGCACATAGGCCCATCTGTTTTTAGGAGCACATGGGAGAGCCCAGTGTGGGCGTGGATAATGAGCAGAGTGCAGCCTACACAGAGAAGAGAGTGTCACACACACTTTATGTTTTATTAAATCGCACACTTTTGCGGTTATGTAATCGCACGTGATGACATTGCCATTACGATTAGATTAATTGTACAGCTCTAATAAAAACATCTATTATATAAGACACAATGAGTATTTTGGGTACTTGGAATATAGCAGCTGATAATATCTTTAGTAACACTGCAATCACAGCATTAGAAAACAAACTAGAAGGGTGCACTCGGAATAATTCAGATCTCCACCAGGTGTGTCTGGGGGCATGTGGGTTGCGAACAGGGGTGCAGGGCAGTCTGTGCGTCCAGCATGTATGCATGAGGGTAGTGGAATGAAGGGGCGAAGGTTTTATGAATATTATAGTGTAGTATGGTAGAGACTGTCTTATATAGTATGCAACATTTTTAAATAAACATTTTTGTATTATATAGTCACATTTTTCTTTACGATGCAAAGATAGTGTAATAGTACTGTTACCCAGCGTCCTGGGTTTTCTTAACTGTATAAACTTAATAAGGAAGCATTAAATGAAATATACATATCGGGTAGGGAATTAATCTGCAGATGCTCCAGTTATAGATGAGACCAAACCTTTCTACGAGTGTCAACATGTGCCCTGCAACAGACTTTTTTGCCTAGCCAATTGCTGGAAATGCCTTTTGCTATGTTGTGGCTCTTGAGCATACAGTCCACACATTCACACACTAGACCAAATGCATGATCCCCTCCAGGTTTACACATGGCGGAGATTATTAACACCATGTAAAAATTACTTTAATATACTGTTATTACGGCTGACATCTACATTACAAATTGAGCTGTTTTTCTATTGGCACAACTGAGCTGCTTTGATGCACAACATAAAGTCACTACTGCTCAGTGTATTCTATAGGCGCAGATCAGAAAATCCTATTCACTATCTTTAACTAACAGTAGCCTAATCTTTCTATATGCAGAATAGCAATCAGTCATAACAAATGGTTTAATCAAATAGGCAGGATTAAGCGCTGAGGAATGTGGAACTGAAATGCTAAGAAGTGTCTTCTGACAGGGTTTTGCTGTTAAGCCTGCAAAACACATCGTCAAATAATGAAAACTGAATGGTATGTTTTCTACTCCATAACAGCATGAAGCACACAGCTTTCTGAGTCATAAAACAGAAGTGGTTAGTGCACTGCGCTTTAGCAGTAATGATGATGCCATTCATTGCTTACACAACAGACAGAGATCTAGGCATTTATGATGAGATCTGGAGGATGAATTAGCATCCATTAAAGCTGCAACTGACAGCTCCGCTTAGCTCCCTCCGCTGGAAACAAAACGGTGGAGAGTGAAGGCCTAATTTCCATGATGGCTTAAAAAGCTGCCCCCGCCTCGCACTGTGTGGTCTTTCAATAAATCATCTTTATTGTGACAAAGTACATTTAGGCCACAACTGGCAGCCAACAGGCAAATTCACCCACTGGCTGTCACTGTCTATTTAAACTCATACAGCCGCAGCTGGCAGAGCCAACGGCTTCATGAGAATTTCTACCTGCGGGGCACCATGAAGCCCATATCAGGCTCCCCGCGGAAATCTGTCCTACTTTCAACTGGAGCACTGTGGGCCCATTTTCACCCCAGGGTTCACAAACTGAATTTGTTCAAGGTGAAATCCAGGACTAGTGTCCTCTGATAAAAAAATAAATCACTGCATACTGTGATTACCTTGCAAAAGACAGAAGCTACAGCAGCTTTTAATGGCCACACAGGAGAATTAAATTAAAACAATCAAGAGTCAAAATTTATAATGTTTCCACAGTCTCTTCATCCACACTGCTGGCACATTGCAGCTATCAAATGTAATGCATGTCTCTTAAAGCAGGACTTTACAGGAGCATGTCTATTTGCTCTGACATTTTATTTACATTATTCCCACAATGTTTCAACACACATTTAGTCTAATGTTAATGCAGGCACCAAATTATATTCACTGCCCATTATGAAAGTAATATTCCTGGTATGTTCTGGTGAGTCGTCATTTGAGTTCCTTGTCGAGAAGACTTTTGAAAACAGGTTAACACAAAAATGTTATTTCATGCACATGATGTACTCTGGCGTTAACGGTTTTGATTGTGATAAGTCTTTGCACCGTGGCCATAAAAGACAAACAAACACTAAGAGATAACGTTGATCTTCTGGGAAATGTGTGCAGCAGCCCAGATAGAGCAGCGTTTGTTGTTGTGCTTTGTCTCCTTTACCGACCCTCTGCCCTTCCATAGCATTCTGCACGTCTGTATCAAGCACACTTAAAATAAACTGCCACCATCTGCTTGAATTGAGATAAGCCTGAGTTTAATCAGAGCCACTGAAAGGCAGTCAGCAGATGTGCAGCACATACTTATTGATATTTAAAGTCTGTCGCAGCTTTATCCGCCCCATGAACTTAGTAATTAGCAGCTTTCTGTCTCGATGCTTCTCTCTGGCTGTCTGCCTGGTAGAGTGAATTTGAAGGATCGTACATTAGCGGCTTCAGAGATGAGAATCACAGGATCTCTGATTACTGGTGCTTCTTGAAAGATGTTTTCATTAAGGATGACAAGTTTAATGAGCAAATTTATTACAGAGGTCAGAAAGAGCTCATCTAGGGTGTAGCCTGTTTGTTAAGGAAAAGTTCACCAAACCTGAAATTCTGTGGAATAATGCTGCACAACTAGTCAAGTGACTGTTAGCTAAACCCTACGCCAGAACAGTGATAGGTTACTAAGCTGTGACTGGACTAACTATGCACAGCAGTCATGACTTTGGCTTTCTCCACATGGTTAAGTGGTGTGCATGGGGCTGTAGTGATATTCAGCAATTAAAAAGTTTGGAGAATCGTCTTGCTTTTTTTTTCCAAAACAAAAACAGGAGCAAAAGTGTCAGGAATTGATTAAACAGTTTCTTTATCTGCTCTTTCCATAGACTGTATAATACATGGAAATAGTGTTCATGACCTCACTCACAGGTTTCGTTGCCGTTAAGGTGGAGCTGAGGCAGGTCAATTTAGGCTTGGTTGCTGAACCACCTAGCGGCTAGTCACCTGAGAGGGCATCCACCTGTCATTCAAAGCAGCCTGCCCTTAATTATGCAATTAGCTTAGCTTATCATTAACTAGCTACATTCATTTGTGGGGTTAAAGGTTATGTTAAAGAAAAAAACCCTATTCACGATGGTACATCCACTGTGTAACGTTAATATTCCCCCACTGTGTGAAAGCCAGTCTTCGGATGCTATCCTAATGTGAAAACTAGGGTTGGACTGATAGGCGATACCATCGTCCATCAATGATGGCTGACAGACATCACAACGTTGAGCCGGCATTGTGATTGTAAAACCCCCACCCCCCCTCAAATTTTCACATTATACCACCCTGTGAAAGCAGGTTTTAATGACCACGAACATTCTTATTATTGTTTTTAAGTATGCTTTGCACCTGCCTCGGAATTCTCTTCTCCCCACACTCTGACACACACCTACACCTTAGGTAAACACCCCGGCTTGCCCCGCCTCTCTTTCCCCTCCGTCTGCTCCATTTCTCTCTCCCTCAGCAGTATGTTTTACAAAGTCGCCTAAAAGACTGAGAACTCATCCTTTTTCTGTATATTTCCACCCGCGATCCATTATCACAGCAGCAGGTGAGCCGCACGTCAGCTTATTAATGACGTAGCCTATCAAACAACTGAAACCAACGTCTGCACCCTGTGTGTTCACCGTTGCTTTACCTGGTCCGTGCGTAAAATATCCACCGCGACTTAATGTTAGTTAATAGTCTACCAATTGTTTTTGGTATATGATTATCATACATATATTTGGACTAACCTGCTTTAGACACCAAAACACAAGAACATTGTTGCTTCCATATTTTCATCTTCAAGACCCCTTTTACAGGGTTAAAATACATACAACATACTGTATTTCAGCGGCTGACATTCAATCATCTCTGAAACATCTTATCCTATTGATACTTAGTCAGTAGTCAATAGTTAATATGACTGTTCACTACATGAAATGCTAGCAGAAATTTTTTTTTTTTATCCTACTAATAGTATCATGTTGGTTAAAACACCCATCTCAAGGAAAAGGCGCAAGGATGCTTGAGCCAACCAAATCATGCATACATCTTGACAGTGTATTACATGAATCCTAATAAAGAGCACATGAATTTGCAGTCAACGTTTTTAGGCAATGTCATGTCTCCTGGCAGCTGCATATTTCAGCAGGTTTGCATTTTCTGCTTGATTTTCGAGGCATGTCGCTGGATTTAGAAGCACAATATTTTCATTCAAGTCAGCATTTCTGCAAATACCAAAACGTGAAAGCATTTTGCTGACAGAAAATGTAGTTTGAGTGTGTGTGTGTGTGTGTGTGTGTGTGTGTATCTCAGTGTGTGTGCACGTTCATGTGCGTGTATCTTAAACTGATGCATGTGCAACATTTGAGCCTCTTAAGAGTTTCTGTAACAATTGACCTCAATCGTTTGTTATCACTCCAAAAAGAAACAGAAAAAGTCCTCAGTCAGCAGCGGCCATGTACAGTGGCCAGCAAGAGGTAGTAATAGTGCAAAGCCAACTTCATGCATGTCAAATGTTAGAAATAATGGAAGAAAGAAATGGAGCAGTTTTTGAGTAACCATTGCATTTTTACTCACAGTTTATTTAGACAGTGGGGTTCAAACAGAGCCACGGGCTAACATTCCCTGTTTGAAGGACATGTACATTATCAGGGCCACTATTCTCAAATGTCAATTCCCCAAAGGTTAGATGGGCACGTGTGGCTCATGTATTTGAAACACAAAATCTGTGATTACGTGCAAACTTAGGCCCGATGGTGACAGTTTAAATTGTGTTGCTAGATAAAAGGGGAGGATGACACTAAAATAATTTTTAGAACATGACAATGTAACCAGCAGAAAATATCCTCCTCCCAACATCAGGGAGTAGCAATCCCTCTGTTACAAACTGCAAGTGCTTTGCCCTTCACACCACAAGGAGACACCAACTGGTGGTTCAGTACCTGTGAGTACCTCCCACATTATAAATAGAGGGTTGGGCTGGACCGGATTTCCTTTTTCTTTGTCTTCAAACAATTGCCTTTGCCGGAGAGCATGTAGATGTTTACCGTGTGTGTTTTGATGAATCTTCACTGTAAGTAGCAGTTTCTTTATATTAACTGATATTATTTCTTTATTGACATGAAGGTAAATAGTTAAACTATTATGTTTAATATAATGTATAAATATTTGACTTATGTTGGTCTAATCTTGGCATATTTTTGATACTTTAATGAGCAAATGTTTAATATGATTTCAAGACTGAATACATTACTTATTTGGACATATGTTAACTTGTATCCTTTGTTATTTAGAACCATGGATATCGTCACAACATGGAATGACTGAAACCGTGCTCTGGATAAATAAAGAGAATTAATGGCAATCCTTGTTTCCTGGTGGTGTGTGGCTCCAGTTAGAACCTTATATCTGTAACACCCTCCATGTGCATTATTACAATGTGAGAGATTGTATGGATTTAAGTGGAAAGTGGAGAGAAAAAATTAATGACAAAACCAAAACAATCCATACAACCGACACCAAAACCAAATTGCAAAAGATGTGTGAGCTATTAGGTTAGATATATTATGATTAAAGGATTGGATCTAATCTTGGCATATTTTTGATACTTTAATGAGTAAAATGTTTAATATGATTTCAAGACTGAATACATTACTTATTTGGACATATGTTAACTTGTATCCTTTGTTATTTAGAACCATGGATATCGTCACAAGATACGACATGGAATGACTGAAACCATGCTCTGGATAAATAAAGAGAGAATTAATGGCCTATTAGCAATGACTTAGGGGCAAGACCTAAAAGACATAGGCGCCCCCCAGACTACTATGGGATTAATATGCCCCATCAGAAAGCATAATCCCATGACTCACGTAGTTCTTATAGCAAGAGGTCTCATTGTACCAAGTCAGCCTCCCTACAATCTCTCGGATTAGTAGACATTCCAGGAGCAGCCATGTTTTGAATTTGAGTGATCTCCAAGCCAGCATGCTTGAGGAAAAGCAAAGGAGGGATGAACTGGAGGAACTTAGAAGACAACGAGAGGAGGAGAAGGAACTTGACAAACAATGCAGCAATCCATTGATGAGGAGGCCAGAGCTGCTCTACATAGACAAGCTGATGCCCTCCTTGAGAGAGAAAGAATGGTCAAACAGGTTGACATGATGCGACGTATTCCCATTAAGGAAAAGGAGCTTGAATCAGCCCAGCTTGTTTCCACCTTTATTAGACAGAATCTTTCTGAAGAAAATCACCCTGGTGGGGCTTCTGCTCCTACTCCATCACCTCCCCATGGAAATGCGGCCACTTCTTCCTTTTATGATCTGCCTTCCACTAGAATATTTAGGGCCCGAGCACGAACTGTGTGAGGTCCCTATTGAAACTGAAGAGATTATTAGGGCCTGAGCACGAACAAAATTGAGCTGTTTAAGCTCAATTGAGCAGTTTGAGCTGTTTAAGCTCAATTTTGGGGGCCTAAATATACTCGAATACTCACCAAACTTTGCACACATGTCAGAAGTGGTGAAAAATTTCGTATTTTATGGGTTTCGCGCATGGGCAAAATGACTCGCTAGCGCCACCTAGAAAATTGGAAAAAATTAGCCCCTCATCCATGACCACGAACCTACATGCACGAAATTTTCTGGGGACATTTATCATGTCCAGACGCACAAAAAAGCCTCAAGAACCCATATCCTAAACTCAACAGGAAGTCGGCCATTTTGAATTTAGGTGTTTAGTCCAATCGACTTCAAATTTCTGCTGTGCCTTCTAAAGGCATTGACGATGAAAAGTTGAGCTATCTGTGAGTTTTCGTCGATGGGCGTGTCCGTGGCGTTGATGATTCGCCATGAAACAGGAAGTTATTATAACTTCAGTGTGCATGCTCACATCTGCACCAAACTTTATATGTAGGATGACAGTCCCACCCATGTACATGCCGACATTCACCCACAGTCATAGCGCCACCTGCTGGCAACAGGAAGTGACCTTTAACGAAGCAGCCCCCGCTGCACGTTCAACCTACATGCACGAAATTTCTGTGGCACGTGTCATGTCCAGACGTACCAAAAAGCCTCTTGGAGCGATGCCCTAAACCCAACAGGAAGTCGGCCATTTTTGGATGATTTACACACTCCGTACTTTAACGAACTCCTCCTAGGGATTTAGTCGGATCGACTTCAAATTTGTGCTGTGCCTTCTAAAGACACTGGCTTCAAAGATCAACTCTTCGCCATGACACAGGAAGTTGTTGTAACTTCAGTGTACATGCTCACATCTGCACAAAACTTTACGTGCTTGATAACTGTCCCGCCCCAGACACATCTATACGTCAATATTAATTTCTAGTCATAGCGCCAAGTGCTATGTAGCGCCACAAAGGGGACACAGGAAGTGACGTATAACGCCTTCATGCAGCGTCCGAATCGCGTAGCAAATTCACAGCTGAATCGGCGGAGCTCCAGAATATGCAGCGCGTGGGGGGCGTGAGCCGGCCGCGTTGCATATTCTGGAGCTCCTACAAGTGCGAGGGCCCGTCCAACACTGCTTGCAGCTTTAATTACTCTTGCTCCCCCAAATTTGATATGTCCTGACTCTGAAACTCCTTCTGCTTTACCTCCCTTGCTTCCTCAACTTAGTTTTCCCAGAGAACAACCCAGGGGCTCCCAATCCCTTTCCTTGCCTCTTATACAGCCAAGCATAGCCCCTGTTCAGCCTCAATCATTGCCCTCTGTAGTGACTGCTCAAGCTGCACCACTGTTCATTCTCCATGCATTATATACCTGTACCTCTCTTTCCAAGCCCCTAGTTATACTGCATCCTTTCCTCGTCCCGTACAGCCCACTCTCACTGGTAGTCTACCACCGATGCATGCCATGTCATCCCAGCAGCCACAATCTGTCTACTCACAGGTTCCTAACCCCAGATACAGATATGCTTGTTGCCTCAGCTTATGGAATATCAAGGCCCTCACTTCCTGTGTTTAAGAGTGGCCGAGAGAGTGATTTTGCCCTTCTGAATTCTGATTTTACCCCCATTTTACTGACCAGTATAAATATCAGATCCTCTTAGAGCACCTTCAGCACCCAGGAGCTAACAAATTGGCCAGATCCAGTATGCATGACACAAGACCATATTCCACAGCTCTCCTAGCACTTCAAGAGAAGTATGGTCAGCCAAGGCTGCTAGTTCAGAGTAAAATTGGAGCATTACTAAATTCTCCCATTATTCGCATAGTTGATGTAGAGGCCTTTGATGATTTTGCCCTTTCTGTCCATGCTCTGGTGGGAATGTTGTTGTCCCTAGAGTGCCCTAATGGGTCCGAATTGAGATGTGGCTCTTATGTTGACAGACTCCTCAGTAAACTTCCTGTGCAGTACAGAGATGGATTTGTTGAGCATTGTATTAATTGTAGCATTCTGACTGGGCAGGTAAAACAAACTTACTCACTCCTTGACCTTTCAACCTGGCTACAGTCAAAGAGCCAAACGCATATCAGACAGAGCTGTTGAACTCTATAGACGGGACAGATCATGGACTGGAAAGGAAAGCCAGCCCTCCAAGCAAACCTCGTCGGTTTATTTGACAACATCCAAGGTAGATGGCACACATCGCAACTCACGCTGTCCTTGATGATGGAGCAGATAGATCTATTCTGCTGCCTGAAGCCATCCAGCAGTTGGGCCTAAGTACTCAACCTGAAACCATATCACTACGCACAGTGAGACACGATATAGTGCAAATGAATGGAGCATCTGTATCCTTTGAAATTTCCTCCATTAACAAACAAACTGAAAGGTATGTTATCAATGTAGCATTCACTGCAGAGAACCTTGGATTGTCTGAGCACACATACCCCGTGAAGCAGCTACAGGAGCAGTATCACTATCCCAGAGGTATTCCATTGCAGTCTATTGATCATGCATGCCCTCTTGTCCTCATTGGCTCAAACATTGCCCATCTCATCACAACCACAGAGCCAATACTCATGGAGTCCCATGGTGGCCCATTGGCAGTACATACTAGGTTAGGATGGGCTCTCCAAGGTCCAGCCAGCTTAATTCCAACCCAGTGCACACTTACCTGCTTCAAAAGTGAATTGCTTAGGAACGTGAAAAAACTCTGGCAGATTGACACTTTGCCGTATGTGAACGAGAAGACAGCCACAAGGTCGAAACAAGACAAACTAGCTCTTGATATACTCAATTCAAAGACCATTAGAGTAGAGATAGATGGTGTAATACGCTATGCCACTCCACTGCTTAGAGCTTCCAACATCCCTGTTCTTCATGCTCCAAAGGAAGCGGTCTTGCCCCGTCTGTGCGCTACAGAGAAATGTCTGTCCAAAGATCCCAAACTGTCTGAAACATATCAAGAGGAACTGAATAAACTTGTGCAATCTGGCTATGTTCGAAGGATCCCCAGTGAGCAGGTAAAATCAACCACAGGAAACGTGGTATTTCCCACATCACATTGTTGAACACAACAACAAATACAGAGTTGTTCGACTGCTCCTTTTAATACATAGGACAAACCCTAAACAAGTGTCTCCTCCCTGGCCCGACACTTGGTCCCTCTCTCCTCGGAGTTCTCCTCAGATTCCGTCAACATCCCATAGCCATCTGTGGAGATATCAAAGGTATGTTCCATCAAGTACGCCTTTTGGATGAGGACAAACCTCTACTACGCTTCATATGGAGAGGGATACAATTAGATCAAGAGCCCAGTGTGTATGAATGGCAAGTCTTGCCATTTGGAACAACCTGTAGCCCATGCTGTTCCACCTATGCAGTTCACAAACATGTTCAAGATCACTGCATTGGAAATGAGGAGGTGCTCCAATCTGTTCAAAGTTGTTTTTATGTCGATAACTGCCTCCAAAGTTTCCCTTCCTCTCGTAAGGCCCTTATTTACAGAGTGAGACCTTTGCTTGCTGATGGTGGGTTTGACATCCGACAATGGGCTAGTAATGATCCAGCTGTGATACACCATCTCCCACCAGATGCTAAGTCCAAAACCAGTGAATTGTGTCATTCAGGAAGTGGAGACCCCAAAGAGCTGACACTAGGCCTCCAATGGAACTGCTTCACATACATGCTGGGTTACAAGAACCGATCCATTATCTACCATCAGCATACAATGAGGAATATATACAAAGTTCTGGCAAGCCAATATGATCCTCTGGGATATCTGACCCCTTTCACAACCCGTGCAAAGATACTAGTACAGGATCTTTGGAAGAAGGAAAAAGGATGGGATAGCATCATCAAAACATACAGCTTGTTGAAGAAATGGCAAACATGGGAGTTGGAATTGCAAAATCTCCCTGACATCCATTTTCCTCGCTGTTATTTACCCTCCTGTGCCAGCGCAGCCACCTCAGAATCCCATATGCATGTATTTTGTGATGCCTCTGAGCGCATTTATGGTGCTGTTGCCTACCTTCAAACTAAAGAAACACAACCACACTCATGTCAGCTTCATCATGGCCAGGTCTCGTATAGCCCCCAAACGCCAGCTATCTATCCCTCGCCTTGAGCTATGTGCAGCCCTATCCGGTGCCCAGTTGGCTAACCTCCTCAGTTCTGAACTCACAATTCCACTACAGTCTGTAACCCTTTGGACAGATTCTACAACAGTCCTATCATGGCTAATATCGGACTCCTGTCGCTACAAAGTGTTTGTTGGAACAAAAATTGCTGAGATTCAGACTCTGACTCTGAGCTGGAGATATGTTGACTCAAAAAACAATCCAGCTGATGACATAACACGGGGCAAAACCCTCCTAGAGCTTTCTCAGCAACATAGATGGAATCGAGGCCCTCCATTCCTTATGCTGAACACAGACAGCTGGCCAGCCAATCCATGTGTGTCAGCCGAATCGGAGCCTGCTGAGGAACTCAGGAAATCCATGTTCTGTGGCGCTGTGATGTCATATGACACCGACCTCCCTGATCCAAACAAATACAACATCTGGGATGATCTGATAAAAAAAACAAAAAATGTACTTTATGGGGTGGCAGATCAGAGCTCAAATGTAGCCAAATGCTACATAAACTCAGAAAGGCATCTTCAATCTCAATCTCCAATCCGAGCGCTTCCCTGAGGAATTTACTGCCCTCAAAACGGATATATCGGCCATACCAAAGGGTAGCAAACTACTCCCCCTTTCTCCTGAATATGATCCTGATCTTGGTCTTATCAGAGTGGGAGGTCTGACTTTTTTGGGCCTTTCATGGTGAAAGTTGGTCGCCACCCAGAGAAAAGGTGGGGAATTCTCTTTAAATGCTTAACAAAACGCTGCATACATCTTGAGCTGCTTGAGAGTATGGATGCAGACACATTCCTTATGGCCTTCAGAAGATTCACTCACGCAGAGGAAAACCCTTTGAACTCCTGTCTGACTGTGGGACTAATTTCCAAGCAGGAGAGTCAGAACTGCAAAATGCCTTCCAGTCCATGGCACCAGACCTGAGGCAGAAATTGGCCAAAACACAAGTAAACTTCCAGTTCAATCCTCCATCTGCCCCAGATGCTGGAAGCTGGGAGCGGGAGCTAAACTGTGCAAGTGACCTCCTTTGCAGAAGGAAATGGCGTCATAGCCAGATCTTAGACGACCCTTTTTGGACAGCCTTCATCCGCCATGGGAGAACAACAAGGAGAATCTGGAGTTGGGTCAGGTTGTAATGATAGTTGACCCTCAGCATCCTCGAGCATCATGGCCTATTGGAAGGATAACTGAAACCTACCCTGGAAAGGATGGAAAGGTCCGCAGTGTAAAGGTCATTATTCAAGGTCGAGAATACATACGCCCTGTTTCCAGACTAATCCCACTTCCTGGAATCCGTGAAGACGGATGAGACGTATCTGCTGCACAAATCCGGGGGCGGCTGTTACAAACTGCAAGTGCTTTGCCCTTCACACCACAAGGAGACACCAACTGGTGGTTCAGTACCTGTGAGTACCTCCCACATTATAAATAGAGGGTTGGGCTGGACCGGACTTCCTTTTTCTATGTCTTCAAACAACTGCCTTTGCCGGAGAGCATGTAGATGTTTACCGTGTATGTTTTGATGAATATTCACTGTAAGTAGCAGTTTCTTTATATTAACTGATATTATTTCTTTATTGACATGAAGGTAAATAGTTAAACTATTTATTTGTTTAATATAATGTATAAAATATTTGACTTATGTTGGTCTAATCTTGGCATATTTGATACTTTAAGACTGAATACATTACTTATTTGGACATATGTCAACTTGTATCCTTTGTTATTTAGAACCATGGCAATCATCACAAGATACGACATGGAATGACTGAAACCGTGCTCTGGATAAATAAAGAGAATTAATGGCAATCCTTGTTTCCTGGTGGTGTGTGGCTCCAGTTAGAACCTTATATCTGTAACACCCTCCATGTGCGCTATTACAATGTGAGAGATTGTATGGATTTAAGTGGAAAGTGGAGAGAAAAAATTAATGACAAAACCAAAACAATCCATACAACCGACACCAAAACCAAATTGCAAAAGATGTGTGAGCTATTAGGTTAGATATATTATGATTAAAGGATTGCTACCGCAATAACAAATGGCAAGACTCAAAGAATATAATCTTGCTATCTATATAGCACAAATTGCTTCACCTGTTCATTGAGTGGGATAGCTCACAGCTCCCCCACATAGATAAAATACAGTATGTGCCAACTCTTGTGCAGAGAATTTGAAGAAACATATACAGGACAGAAACTATGCAATTAATAACACAAATGACATGTGAATATAAATCTGGGGAAGTCTGTGTGTACAGTTCTTTGTTCTTCAGTACTCTCCTAGTTAGTGGAAACATGATTGAACAGGTAGTATTGTTCACTCTGGCTGTTAACACAGAAGAGTGCCTCAGACACCCCATCTTGCACCTCGAATGAATGGGGATGATTGTTTGTTCAAGTTTATCCTTCCTTCTGTTTCTAACTCCATGCTGTGCTGCCATCTTTATTGTTTTTTAGCAGTTTATTCAGCCCAACATTAATGCTGACTCTCCAGCACAACACAACTAAGGCGCACAACTGGTAAAGTATGTTATGCTGTCTTTTGCAGTCCTTTGTTGAGAGCCCTTACTCTGTGTTCAGAGCGAATTTTAGTGGTGGTGTAATTGCATACTAAGTCAGTGGAAAGACGCAAGTGGATGCGAATTTGCCTGAGGTGGCACAGTTATGCGAAGACGTGTCTATGTGAGTTGAAAATGTTCCAACTTCAATAAAAAATGTTTGTATGTCCCAGGACTTTATGAATATGCTTCATAAATGTACAAAGACTGGGGGAAAAGGAGAGACTAAAGGGAAATTACACACGATTGATGCATCTGTTGCTACTAGGTAGCTTACAGCTAACGTCAGAGCAGTTAGTACCATTGGCTGTTTTGGGAGAATAAACACAAATTTGTTTGCTTTCTGTCTGAACACACTTGTTCCCATAGCCATCAACTTGGCTGCTGAGCTGCTGATCTTTACAGCAGCTAGTTTACAGGTGTTTCTGTGTTATTCTATCAAGTCATTAATCCTTGCCCACACACTAAAACCTCATTTAATATTCCTTATTACTGATTCTTATTTAACAAAGTGCTCTCTAAGTGACATTTTTCAGTTGTTTAAAACTTTAAATGACTTTAATTCGCTACTAAGTAAATGGCGGTCACGTTGATCATACGTCTGTTCAGGTATTCAGGTATTAACCAACCAGTCACATGTATAACATCAGTGAGTGGTGCAGTTTCACAGAAAAATGTCATATAAATATGGTTTCAGTGACTCATCGATCAAGTTGAAGGGGGTGAAAAAGGTCCCTTAGATTATGAAAGAACAGTACACAATCATCTCTCTTCTACATTACTTCTACAGTGTGAAAAGTGTCAGGTTTGATTTGCATCCCCAGGTTTTAGTAAGGCTGTACAGTTTTTACCTCTTTACCCTTAATGGTGACACATTAATAGTTTCTTGAGGCTGCATGAGCTGTTGGCAAATCCAAAATGTAACAGAAATCCATGGCATGTGTCTAAACCATTAAAATGACTTAATGTAGTTGGTTTTGGCATGCAGCTCAATTCCCAAGATACATTTGGAAACATTTTGCCCTCATTTTGATGCAGGATGTGAGTCAAACATTTACAACTAGAAGTTTGACGTGATTTTGAAGAGAAAATCACTGCATGAATCTTAATCATCTAACAGCTTTTGATGTTTTTAAACTCAATTATGCTTTTTTTTAAAAAATGTTTTTAAACTCAATTATGCCACTATCAAACTGCTTATTACGGATAAAGCAGCTCACATACAATATATTATAATAATAATAATAATAATCCTTATTTGTAGAGCACTTTTCAAAAACAAGTTACAAAGTGCTTTAACAAGTGTAAAGAATAATACAAAAAAAGATAAGAGCATGAAAATTTAATATAAAATTAGTAAAATACAATAAAATAAAAGGGATAAAATAAAGTCAAATAAGATCGGGAAAAGCTCTCCTATAAAAGTATGTTTTAAGAAGGGACTTAAAAGAGTTTACTGACTCAGCCGACCTGATTTCCTCGGGCAGGCTGTTCCAGAGCCTCGGGGCCCTGACAGCAAACGCTCTGTCCCCTTTAGTTTTCAGTCGAGACTCTGGAACAGACAACAGACCTCTGCCCGAGGATCACAAGGTACGTGCTGGTGCGTATGGGACTAAAAGGTCAGAAATATAACAAGGCGAGAGGCCATGAAGAGCTTTAAAAGTGATCAATAGAATTTTAAAGTCAATTCTAAAACATACTGGGAGCCAGTGTAATGAAGCTAAAATAGGAGTAATGTGGTCATATTTCTTTGTTCTGGTTAAAAGCCTGGCAGCTGAGTTCTGGACAGTCTGGAGTCGATCAATAGATTTTTGGGTTAAACAGGTGAAAAGGCTGTTGCAATAATCCAGGCGTGATGAGATGAAGGTTGTGTAAAATGGTCTCGGTGTCCTTAAAAGTTAACATAGATCGAATTTTAGCTATATTTCTAAGTTGATAAAAACATGATTGAACAAGCTTTGTGGTGTGCTGCTCGAAATTTAAATTACTATCAAACCAAACACCAAGGTTCTTTGC
>NC_060163.1:15510442-15520267 GCF_021292245.1 Micropterus dolomieu
GGATGGACCGGAGTGTCGTTAGACAAGGCTGCATAGCGGTTGGAGAGGCCGATGTGCGGAGGAGAGGCAGCCCCATCCGAGCCTCTCTTGCAGCCACGGACCACCACTTCAGCCCAGGTTGACTGATGCTTCGGAGTCGAGCAGGAGGAAAGCCTGGGAAGGCTAGAGGGGTCCCAAAACACGGTGTCCTGGATGTTAGCGGTTGCGCTAAGAGAAACAATCTGTTTGGCTTGTACTGAAGCTACATCCATAAAGCCAGTCAGCAGGGAATCTTTCTCTTTGAGTTCCTCTGAAAGTCGTCGGATGTCTTCCATAAGGTCAGCAATCTTCTTGTTCGCTTTCTTAAGGAGTGTGCAGTCCTCAAGGGGCAGAGTTATCTCGGCTAGCATAGTCACCGGAGCTTTGTTGCGATCAGTAGCATTGATCGCGTTTTTACGGTCATCTATCTTAAAATCCATGTCGGATGACTAAAATCCTTAACCCACGTAAAACTTAAATAAAGTTAAGTTAAATAAAAAGGATATAAAAAATGTAACGAAAAAAGAGTGGATTAAAACTGGATAAGAGTCCGGTTTAAGACGGAGCTTCCGACAGGTGGCTACAGACGCCAACGCATGCGCAGAGTGCAGATTACGTCAGCAATTACGTCAGAGATCTTGTGACAAGATGATGCAAGCAGTAAGGAGGAGATACAGAAGTGGTTTAAAACAGTAATTATTATAATATAATTATATTAATAATATAATTATTATAATATATTATGTTATAATACAAACATAACCAGCTCTCTAAGTGTGAGATGTACACCACATCATATTAACTGTGCAGATCCAAATCAGAAAATAAAGTAAATATTTTCTCAAGATAACCTCCATCATATGATAAATCAGATTTTATTGACATCAGCAATTATAAATGTTAAGACAATTTAAGACTAAAGATGCCAATCAAAACTGTGTCTTCTGAACATCTTCATCACAACTTCATCATGGACTTAGATGTACAATGATATCATGTGCATAACCTGTATTTATTATTATTAACCACCAGGGACGTAAAATGCATGTCTGTGAGTGTGTGTATACTTGTAATTATCACATTGGGGGGACAGTTATCTGTTAATACAGTCCCACTGCATGGATAAAACGCAGAGCACCGTAAGGGTTAATACTAAATTTTAGAATAAGATTAGGGTTCAGCATATAGCACATGGTTTGAATTGGGGTAAGCAATCAGGGAATGTGCGTCAATGCAATGTTCTCTTACTGTAAATGACAGAAACAACTCTGTGTGTGTGTGTGTGTGAACTCCCACAGTCATTACCAGTCAGGCTAATCAAACTCACACTGTCAACACTACAATGACTGATTGGGACTGTCAGTCTTTGTTAGCAGGCTTGAGGTAAAGGAGGGCACGTTTTGATACCAGCATCTACAGCACCAGCATCGACATAAGATTTAGAATAACACACACAATTTTACAGGATGCCACATTTTTCCATTCAGATTGTATGCACACTATGTTGAAATTAGTTCCTGAAAATAAAAATAAAAATTGTGAAATGACCATGAAGATGTTCTAATGTAAAAACATTTAAGAAAGTGCAAGATGAAAGTAAAGGTGGTAGATGGGGAAACCGTCAATTTTAAGCGTCAATTCACAATTCATGCAAAGATGTTAGCAATTATTTCTCTTGTTAACCGTTGACCCAACTTCAACCCAAACTTTAACCATAACTACTTTTAGAAAAGTAGTTTGTAGATTTATGTGGGATGTTTTTTGACAAGAAATATGCTGTCTAATTTGTTTCATTAGAATGTGAAGCAACCCAACACTTTGTGTTATTATCACATATTGTAACTCTTTTGTAATGGAGGAATTTGGTGTTTACAAACGCATTATAATGTTGTGAGACCCTGGGCCCTATTTTAATCGTGCAAGCACCATGACAAACACAAAGCAGTAGGTCTTGGCCGCACAGACTGTGTGGGCATCTCCAAGTGCGTCTGCTACTTTGGTCAATTTATATGTGGCAGAGCAAAGTGCAAAAGGGGTTGAATGAAGGTGAATAAAGAGAGGATGGGGTGATTGATAAATATTCTCTCAGCCAGTTGTATCACTGGTCTCATAGCTTGGAAACAGCTTTGCCAATCATAGTGAAGCACAACAACCGTTGCTCAACAAATAAAGAATCAGACAGGCTGAGTGCTGGGGCAGGAATACTGAATGTGGACCCAAAATCCAAACAGGCCAATATAATCCAAATCACGGGGAAACAGAGCAGAACACTCAACATAGACGGGAAGATGGCCAGACGGGTCCCCACAGTAGTGGATCACAGTGGAGCTGGCCGGGCAGGAAACAGGCAAACAGGCTGGTGGAAGCTCACTAGTTGGTTGTTGGTAGGCCGAGGAGCAAAGGCTCGGGTGTCAAGAAAGCTTATGGCCCAAATAGGTACAGAGTCTCTTAGCCATGGTTTAGTAGAAACCTTCCTACGAGCCAGCAACAAAATTACCTCTTTGTGACAGTCATTGTCAGATCCCCTCCACATGGCCTTAAGCTCCACCAGTTCACGAAATAAATCAACCAGTTCATCTGAAGTAAGATGGCGCTGCTCAGGCCAGCCGTAGTATTTTTACACTCTGTTTGTTTAGTTTATGTTTGTTAACTTTGCATTCTGCTGTGACACCCGGAGCCCTTTCACCAGGGAAGAGCTCAAACATCAGGGGAACAACACCAGCAGATTTAATTCTGACTTTTCTCGTGTCATCAGTGGAATTATATTAATTATTGGAATTATCATTCTGGTCAAGGCTTCACTCTCTGTTGTTCATGCGTTGAGATGCCGGAGGAGGGAGAGGAGGTCCGGTACGCTGGTGAGTCTACGCCGAAGAGGACACTGTACGCCGCTACCGGGAATATTTCTCTCCAATGTGCGCTCACTGTGCAATAAACTGGACGAAATTTAGCTACTGGTGGGGAAAAACAGAGGCTTCATCTTCTGTTCTGTGCTTCACAGAGATGTGGCTGTGTGGTTCAATATCAGACTCCACGCTGCAGCTGGCTGGCTTCCAGGTCTACAGAGCGGACCGCGACACGGAACCCTCCGGCAAAACAAAAGGTGAAGGTGTCTGTTTTTACATTAACAGTGACTGGTGTAATGATGTGACAGTGATTCAGCAGCACTGTTCTCATGACCTGGAATATTTCCTGATACACTATAAACCATTTTACTGTCCCGCGAGTATGCTAGCTACTTTCTGCTCGGTGTTTACATTCCACCGCAGGCCACGACGCACTGCGCATGCTGGCCTACCAGATACTTTGGGTACAGCAGACATTCCCGGACTCTTCAGTTATTGTTCTTGGTGACTTAAACAAAGGAAACCTCAGCCATGAACTCCCCAAATACAGACAGTACATAAAGTGTCCAACCAGAGAAGAGAACATTTTGGATCACTGCTACACCACAGTAAGCAGTGCCTGTCACGCCGTCCCCAGCGCTCCACTGGGTCACTCTGACCACGTCACGGTCTACCTGATACCTGCATACAGACAGAAACTAAAACTCTGTAAACCTGTAGTGAGGACATCAAAGAAATGGACCAGTGAAGCTGTAGAGGATCTTCAGGCGTGTTTGGACTGCACTGACTGGGATGTTTTCAGGACTGCTACCAACAATCTGGATGAGTATACAGAGGCTGTGATGTCCTACATCAGCTTCTGTGCGGACAGCTGTACACCAACACGCATCAGGGTGAGTTATAACAATGACAAACCTTGGTTCACAGCTAAAATCAGACAACTGAGGTTGGAAAAGGAAAAGGCATTAAGGAGTGGCGACCAGGCCAGGTTTAAGGAGTCAAAGTACAGGTTTAGCAAGGCGGTGCAAGATGCTAAACAGCTGTACGCAGAGAGACTACAACACCAGTTCTTAAGAAATGACTCTGCTTCTGTCTGGAGAGGCTTCAGACAGATCAACAGCTACAAACCTAAATCCCCCCACTCCATAAAGACTCACGCCTTGCCAACAACTTGAACTAGTTTTACTGTCGCTTTGAAAGACAATGGGACAGACCTGACAACATCCCCTGTCACACCAGTGACCGGCCACAGTCCACCATCTCATCTCCCACCTCCTCCCCCTCTCTTACCATCCTGGAGAGGGACGTCAGACTGGAGGCAGAACTCTGATTTGAGTACAGACTTGTTTTCTGTCATCTCTTTACAAGATCACTATTAAAAATACCCAAAGATGTAAAGAAATCTTGTATTAAAATCTGAGATCACAATATTTTAATCCTGCACTCAACCCCTAAACTAAATAATAAATCAGACTTCACCCAAGTGTGTCAGTTGCAGTCAGGTCCACTTGGAGTCAAACATACGTATACAAATAAAGCTATTATTATTAGCATTTTAAACATCACATGACATGTGTTGTGGCTTCAAACAAATTAAGTCCAAATGACACATTAGAACAGAACAACTCGCTGTCTTGTCAGTTAAGCTCACTTACTTGGTTGATTAAAATTCTGTAGCTTGTTAATATTGACTGGATGACTAGAACACTAACATTAGCAAAGAGTATAAAGCAGGGGTATTCAATTAAAATTCAAAGAGGTCCAGTTACTGAAAATTTCCCGAAGCAAAGGTCCGGAACATCATAACGACTAACCTGCGTTATCATTCAGTGCCATAACGTATAGATGTATCAACATGTTTTTAGTCAACGACTGACTGTCAAATCAAATAATATTTCTGTCGCCCTGAAATCTGTGGTTATGAAGTCTTTTGAGCACTTTGTGTTGTCACACCTAAAATCCATCACAGACCCACTCTTGGACCCCCTGCAGTTTGCCTACAGAGCCAACAGGTCTGTAGTAAACATGGCCCTTCATGTTTTTAAACTCAATTATGCCACTATCAAACTGTTTATTACGGATAAAGCAGCTCACATAACCAGCTCTCTAAGTGTGAGATGTACACCACATCATATTAACTGTGCAGATCCAAATCAGAAAATAAAGTAAATATTTTCTCAAGATAACCTCCATCTCAATATGATAAGCTGGAAAAACATTTCTCTCTGACTCCAGGACCATTAGTACCGGATACCCTCAGGGCTGCGTTCTTTCTCCTCTGCTCTTCTCCCTGTACACCAACAGCTGCACCTCCAGTCACCAGTTTGTCAAGCTCCTGAAGTTTGCGGATGATACCACCCTCATTGGGCTCATCTCTCGGGGGGATGAGTCCGCCTATAGGTGGGAGATTGACCATCTGGTGACCTGGTGCAGCCAGAACAGTCTGGAGCTCAACGCTCTGAAAACAGTGGAGATGATCGTAGATTTTAGTAAGAGCCCTGCCCCACCCTCCCCCATCATCCTGTGCGACTCCCCAGTCGCCACTGTGGACTCCTTCCGCTTCCTGGGGACCATCATCTCCCAGGACCTCAAGTGGGAACTGAACATCACCTCCTCCCTCACCAAGAAGGCCCAGCAGAGGATGTATGTCCTGCAGCAGTCGAAGAAGTTCAGCCTGCCAAAGACAATGATGGTGCACTTCTACACCGCCATCAGTCCATCCTCACCTCCTCCATCACCATCTGGTACGCTGCTGCCACCGTCAGGGACAAGGGCAGGCTGCAGCGTATCATTCGGTCTGCAGAGAAGGTGTGCAGGAAAGATTGTGGCTGACCCCTCCCACCCTGGAGACAAACTGTTTCAGACACTCCCCTCTGGCCAGAGGCTGTGGTCTATCAGGACCAAAACCTCTTGCCACAAGAACAGTTTCTTTCCAATTAAAGTGGGCTTCCTCAACAAGGCCCGGGTCCCCACTGTAAATGACTCTCATGACAGACATAAGAAAGACAGACAGGAAACAGAGTTAGACAAAAACACCAAACATCAAAATTACAAAATAAAACAGGAAGTAAAGCTACCGAGTACACACGGATATAAGTAACTAACTACAACAGAGAACAAGGAAGCAATGATCAACTAACAAAATCACAGAGGCAAAGAGTAAAACAAAAATGGACATTAACAAAATCACAGAAAAACACCACAATAAAACCCAAGATCATGACAGAATCGTCTTTTCCAAGTAATCACAATGTCTGGATGGTACAGAGAGGCATCATGTGAACGCACAGCATCACATATGTGCAGCTAGACACAGATGGTTTGGGGTTTTTAACAGTTAATTGGTGCAATTACTATAGAAACAAATAATAAAAAGTAGTTTGGTGGAGCAGTTTATTTGATCGATCCAACGCAATTTTAGTCAAAATACTGTTATTACTCATATCTTAAAATATGACATACCAACGTTTGCTACGTAATGCGTTTCAAGAATAAATCAAAATACTGCTGGCGGGTGGGGGAAGTTGGAAAGGAGGTTGTGACGCACCCTTTAAAGAGCTGTGCACAACAGATCCATTATTATAGTTAAATGCAGACTGAATCACAGATGTTCCTACGTTAGCCACATTAAAAGCTATTTTTTGGTGCCAATTTAAATGCATGTACTGGCTGGAGAGTGTTTCATTTAAAATTAGTTTACATAGACATTTTAAGCATTATTGCCTTATTTCTTTGAATTTGCTCCAAGTATTTAGTTTGTTGTTGTTTACAAAATCCCCCAAAGTGGCAGATGAGACATTGCACCAAAAACAGACGTGGTTCTCAGACGTCTATTTTCAGCACAATGTCATAAGATGACATTTTCCACCAAAATATCAACTCGCTTTGCACTACCTGTTTTGAATGGACCTCCCACTTTATTGCACCTCTCTTCCCACCTGTGCACTGTGTGCTCTGCACAGAGCACCAAAATACCACACAGACGGGCAAAGCAAATCTTAAAGTCAGGAAAAAAACGATCGTTCGGTGCGCTGGTCATTGCGCCACCATGACAACAGGGCCCCCTGTTTTCACATATGTACAAGTTTGTATATTCACCGACACAAATAAGAAATCAATGTCAGCATATTATACTTTATCTACATTGAACTTGCAAACTTCCACTCTCCACACTTTCGATGGGTTTTTAGATACTGCTGTGGCACAAATAAATTGAAATGCTCCCACAGACACAAGGCACTGAGTCAAAGTACAGTAGCCTAATTAAATTTGCACTCATCAGTATTACAATTAAAACCATACTGTGTATAGTCATTATCTTTCAATTCGAACAACGAGTCATTAACACAGCTGGATACCATGTTCAAGCCCCATGAGGAAAAATGCTGGTCCCATCTAAACTGACTCCTCAAACATTTTGAAAAACTTTCACATAACATAAGGAAACAAGGACTTGCTTTCTCTATCTCTCTCCATCCCCACAGAACACAGATTAAGACATCATAGCTCATATGATGAGTCGTACTATCAAACTTGATTTGCCTGACTCTAATGTTATAGTTTCCTAATAAATGATTTAGAGTAAAATTAAAGTGAGTGTGAATATTTCAGTGAGAAAATTTCTGGTTGTTCTTTTTGTACTTTGTCACATAGTTAATAGTTGAAATGTTGCCAACTGACTAAGATAGCGCTATAGGGAGAGGAGATTTTATTCCAAGAAGGGCAAAAAAGGACTGTTTGAACAAAAATGTCCTACTGGTAGCTATTGAGTGAAACAATGTGTAAAACTGTCTATATGTAAAGATCCCCTACACTCAAAAATGTGTTTTTTTTGATTCCAGATTTTCAGATTTCAGAAATGAGAACCGAGGACATTTCTGGTTTGGTGGTCAGTATGTCGTTATAACTAACGTTACTATATATGAAAGAAAAAAGGGGACAATTTCGGTTTTAAAATCTATCAAATATAACTCTTCTGAATGAAATCAAGTAATTTTGAGGCAGAATCTACCTTTCAGTCAATAAGTAGAAGCTGCAATAATTTTCTGGAAAGTGAAATACTGCATTTTATGAGTTGTTTTGGCCATTTAAAGGTATTTCAACAGGTAAAAAGGACTGGATTGCTTGGTACACAGCAAGTTAAATAATGTAGAGTCATAAGGATAATTGCAAAAGAGATAATGTCTTTATTTTATATATAACTCAGCAGTAAGTCATGTTAATTATAAGCTATACTCCGTTTTCCAAATATAAACAAGGATATTAGACATATGCCTACCAAACATATAATCTATCGGCAGCATCCGGCTTCTATTATTCCTTATAATCACGTGATGTCAGCACCTTAAACAGTATGATTAACACACAGTTAAAAATGGGGACATTTCCAGGGACAGCTCCAGACGGGGACAGGCCACCAAAACCAGGGACTGTCCCCGGAAAACGGGGACATCTGGTCACCCTAATGTTTATGTCCTCTGAAATGTCAGACCTCGACTTCACTGACTTAAATATGTGCGAAGTTTGTCACTGGAGAGGTGTTTACACATTTTTCTATTGAAGGAGGAGATGTTTCAAATGTATCCCGGGCAAGCTAGATTTGGAACAAATTCAAAGGCCAATCGCTGTCTGGCAAATGCCACCGGCCAAGAAACCTGAAACCTCCAGCACAGAGTGGACTTGTCAGTACAGAGTGAGAATTTACACTAGCTAGTGAAAGTTTGACATGACATGCTGAACTCACTGTAACATTGTAGCAGGTGTTTCCCAACCACTAACGTTGTGTTAGCCTCTGTTAGTTAAGCTAACAAATAATAAATAAAAGATGCTAACTACATTTACCATTCTGACACATACCAGTACTCCGCTGGTTCTGCCCTCGCCATATCAGGTTTTCTTAGCACTATGCGATACTCACCTATTCCTGTTCTCGCCTGCCTGCTATTCTCTGTCACCGGAATCAGAGGAGGGAAAAGCTTGGGCCTTTCATGCAGCCGTGTGCATAAAGTTGCAAGCCCGATACACACGCCAACATATGAACGGGAAGTATCGGCACCTATTATTTTCCAACAAGCAAAGGTTTAGAGGGGAACTTTAACTTGTATGTTAATACAAATATTTAACCACTCAGGACAGATTTTGGACCACAGTACAAAGCACATAACAGAAAGCAGTCGTTGAGTTAATTTGTAACCTGCAGTAGGTTATATTAAGCTGATCAGACAACTATCATTTGTTGTAATTTAAAGCAATTCTGTTGTGTTTTTAACCTCTTAAATGAGGTGTTTGTGAGTGGGTGGTAGAATGGATTGCAGGGTTTTATTTGTATGATAATGCACAGCAGGGCCTTGCACAAGCACAGATAGGATTTTAGTCAAGTACAGACTTGTTTCCCCAGCTTTAAAAAGGAATGCAGAGGTGTCACAATTGAAGCCAGTGTCACACTTTAGAATTCATTCTAATCGCAACATATTTCCTGTATTACTTTTTTAAATTAACATATGGCCATTTTCCAGCATTGGTTAGATGACAGTAGAGAACAACAGAAAAGACGTAGGTGGGGGGACACAAGGCAGATGACTCAACTCAAAACTTAAGGAAACAATATGCCCTAAAGCTCTGGAATTAACATGGGCAGCACAGTGGTGCAGTGGTTAGTATTGTCACCTCACAGCAAGAAGGTCATGGGTTTAAACCCCGGTTGCCCCGGCCTTTCTGTGTGGAGTTTACATGTTTCCCCGAGTCTGCGTGGGTTCTCACCGGGTGCTCCAGCTTCCTCCCACCGTCCAAAGACATGCAGCCTAGGCAGCTGAAGAAGTTCAGGCCTAGGTTGATTGGTGACCCTAAATTGTCCTTGGGTTTGAGTGTGAGCGTGAGTGGTTGTTTGTCTATGTGTGGCCCTGCGATTGACTGCCGTCCAGGATGTACCCCGCCTTTCGCCCGATGTCAGCTGGGATTGGCT
>NC_060163.1:15520367-15528623 GCF_021292245.1 Micropterus dolomieu
CACATTTTTCTATTGAAGGAGGAGATGTTTCAAATGTATCCCGGGCAAGCTAGATTTGGAACAAATTCAAAGGCCAATCGCTGTCTGGCAAATGCCACCGGCCAAGAAACCTGAAACCTCCAGCACAGAGTGGACTTGTCAGTACAGAGTGAGAATTTACACTAGCTAGTGAAAGTTTGACATGACATGCTGAACTCACTGTAACATTGTAGCAGGTGTTTCCCAACCACTAACGTTGTGTTAGCCTCTGTTAGTTAAGCTAACAAATAATAAATAAAAGATGCTAACTACATTTACCATTCTGACACATACCAGTACTCCGCTGGTTCTGCCCTCGCCATATCAGGTTTTCTTAGCACTATGCGATACTCACCTATTCCTGTTCTCGCCTGCCTGCTATTCTCTGTCACCGGAATCAGAGGAGGGAAAAGCTTGGGCCTTTCATGCAGCCGTGTGCATAAAGTTGCAAGCCCGATACACACGCCAACATATGAACGGGAAGTATCGGCACCTATTATTTTCCAACAAGCAAAGGTTTAGAGGGGAACTTTAACTTGTATGTTAATACAAATATTTAACCACTCAGGACAGATTTTGGACCACAGTACAAAGCACATAACAGAAAGCAGTCGTTGAGTTAATTTGTAACCTGCAGTAGGTTATATTAAGCTGATCAGACAACTATCATTTGTTGTAATTTAAAGCAATTCTGTTGTGTTTTTAACCTCTTAAATGAGGTGTTTGTGAGTGGGTGGTAGAATGGATTGCAGGGTTTTATTTGTATGATAATGCACAGCAGGGCCTTGCACAAGCACAGATAGGATTTTAGTCAAGTACAGACTTGTTTCCCCAGCTTTAAAAAGGAATGCAGAGGTGTCACAATTGAAGCCAGTGTCACACTTTAGAATTCATTCTAATCGCAACATATTTCCTGTATTACTTTTTTAAATTAACATATGGCCATTTTCCAGCATTGGTTAGATGACAGTAGAGAACAACAGAAAAGACGTAGGTGGGGGGACACAAGGCAGATGACTCAACTCAAAACTTAAGGAAACAATATGCCCTAAAGCTCTGGAATTAACATGGGCAGCACAGTGGTGCAGTGGTTAGTATTGTCACCTCACAGCAAGAAGGTCATGGGTTTAAACCCCGGTTGCCCCGGCCTTTCTGTGTGGAGTTTACATGTTTCCCCGAGTCTGCGTGGGTTCTCACCGGGTGCTCCAGCTTCCTCCCACCGTCCAAAGACATGCAGCCTAGGCAGCTGAAGAAGTTCAGGCCTAGGTTGATTGGTGACCCTAAATTGTCCTTGGGTTTGAGTGTGAGCGTGAGTGGTTGTTTGTCTATGTGTGGCCCTGCGATTGACTGCCGTCCAGGATGTACCCCGCCTTTCGCCCGATGTCAGCTGGGATTGGCTGCAGCCCCCCGCGACCCTGTATGCAGGATAAGCGGTTGACGATGGATGACATTTTAAAAACTTAGTTACTTTTAACTAAGCTTCAACATTTTAAGCTTATTGTTCTGTCCTGCTGATTTTCTTTGTCTATTTTGTTTTTATTGTTTTACCTATTTCTACCAAAGGTTTATGCTACACTTGTCCTGTGTTTTGTTGTATGACCTGGTTAGCTTCATCATATCAGTTCTGTATCATGTTTTCTACTTTATTATAGAGCAAATTTTATGGTTTTTGAAAAGACCTACAAATCTACCATACATACCATACACCAAGTATGTGGCAATCACATCTTAGGTGTCCAGATTTCCAATTGTGGTGCAATTTTGCTGTTCACCTCTAAAACCAGTCAGCATGTCGTAGTATAAGTGACTGCAATTTGCATCACTGACGTCATGACGTATAATACACAGAAACAGAGCTCTTAATGTGTGTTATTATGCTTTTGTGTTACTGGTGTGCTGTATTATAAAGGTTTTATGCAATGTATTAATGCAAAGCACTGGCAACAGAATGCCAACATTGCTATTGTAACTCCTCCAGTTTCTGCTGGGCTAAATCTAATGTTATGTCTACTAATTTTAAACAAAAGACGTAGAGAAAGATAAGACTTTCAGAGAAATGTGTTCTTTATTATAGAATTTTTACACATCAGTGTATCTCTTGCATGTCACACAGAACAGAGAATGAGATTTATATACATAGGCTGCCACTGCAGCCTCAAAGCGAAGCTCTTGACGAGTGGTGGAGGGGTGGGGACAGCTGCAGCATGGCCACCAGGCGAAACTCTACAGTTATCTCCTCTCCAACTGTTTCCCTTTGATCTCTCTAATCTGCCATTTAAAGAAGAAGGCATCCAGAGCTCCCACACAGAAACTTCTTAGCATTTCTATCCAGGCACACACGGCACAAAGTGTATGCGTTGTAGTGCTTTACGTTAACACTGCGAGATGAGAAATGACGCTTGTCATCTTTATCATAAAGCCAATAAGAATTTTTGCCTCAAACATATATCTAGTGCTTTAACTAATGATTATTTTCATTACAGATTAATCTGCTGATTATTTGCTCAATCTATGAAATGTTTATTGTTATGTATAATCAACGGTAGAAAACCCAAAGATAATCAATTTAAAGTGATATAAAACTGAAAAAAGCTGAAAATTCTGACATTTAAGAAGCGGTTGTCAGCAACTTTTGGCATTTTTGCTCGAAAGGTGACTGAAAAGATTATGTAGATGTATTGTCAGAATACATGCTGGTTAATTTTCTGCTAATTGATTAATTGACTTATTGTTTCAGCTCTACATATATCCATATATCTCTTGTTTACTCTTTTCATTTGCATCCATTTATCTAGAAGTCAAAGTAAGAACTTGAGACTGGTAAATTGTCTATATGTACTTCCAGCGGTTAAAATGAAGAGTTTAACTTGGCAAAACTAATGTGGTTCTAAATTTAATAAGCCTAAATGCAATCAGCATTTTGCTCCCTTAGCTGCAAAAAACAAACACAAATGACTAAAAATCCCCACACTGCCTTTATCTTTAACAGGCTCCAATTATACAAGCTAATCTGGGCATATTTCCCTAGGGAGGCAAAGACATAATTGCCAGCAATCTGCGCAGTGATATCAGCATTCTTGTGTGGCTTTAAAATGACTTGACACATCTGGGAGTGAGTGTTGTATTGGTCTGAACTCCGCACTTGGCTTCATCAAAAGGGGTCAATTAAAAAAACCAACGACAAAAAAACGCAGGGGACTCATTTTGGATGCAGAGGAACTGAAAGAGGGCAGATGGTAGGCAGGAGACTGAGCCTGCCCTTGAGCAATGATATAAAGTCATTGTTGTAAAACATTGACAGGGGACTCATGCATTTAGGCACATAGATGCACACAAACACCACATCTCAAGACAAATAAAACCTCATCAAACTTCAGCTGCTTGTGAGGCTATTGTTGCATTTCCATAAATAAGTAGTAGTGACATACACATGTACTGTAAGAATCAACAAACAGTCTTACCAAACAGCATCTCCACGTGCTTTGTGATTCCTCTGCCACTCTTTTCTGTGTTTGACTTTATTCTTCTCCTGCCAGTTTATCTCCCATCAAGGAAGTTGAACAAAAACCAACAAAGTGCCTCCTCGCAAATAACCTTCTCCGTCTCTCTACTGTGTCTATCTTTCCTCCACTTTGATTCTCTGAACCGAGGTGAAATGGCAGTCCTTTCTCGGTCAGTGACACATCTTGGCTGCGATCCAAACCGCCGCAGCGAAAGAACGATGCATATGTGCTTCAATTAAAAGCTCTGCGCTCTACTGATCACGCTGCCCTTTATGAGACGGAGGAGAGAGAAGGGGCGAGGCGGATCTCCGAAGCAGCGGAGAAGGAAAACAGGCTGAGAGGGTGATGGTGAGAGTGTGAAGAGCAAGTGTGTATTCTTCTGTGTGTGAGTATGTAAGAGAGAGTGAAAGAGCGAGTGAGTGAGTGAGAAGGGGGGGGGGGGAGAGCTGGCAGAGGACTAGCTATTAACAACATGAACATCCCACCTCTCTTCCCCTTCTTCTTTTTATTCTACTTCTTCTTCTTCTTCCCAGCACCACTTTCTATTCAGGGTTCACACCTGCATGCTCCCTTAAGGACACTCAAATGTAATTTCCTTCCTGGCATTACTTGACAACAATAGTCATCATTTATCAATCTGTTTCTCTCCTGCTTACAGTCCTGCTTAAAATGCAGCCGCTGTATGTTGTTCTACTGAGTTGCCAACATTGTGCCCGCAAGGGAAAAACGCTTCCAATCCAAAAGATACACCTTATATGTTGATGTCCTCAGTATAGCAGATATTGTTGCTGCAGTCCAGCATTTGTGATGATTGATTACAAGGTTATTTGATTAGAATCAATTATTTCTACACTCCTGTTTACACTTCCATTAGGTGGAGTGTGCAGGGATTTCAATCAAAATACCTGAGTCACTCATGCAGCACAAAGTCATTATTCTTTTCACCACCACTTCAGTGTGCTTGTTGTAATTGCTGTAATACTTAACCTTTTCATGCACATCATAGCTGAAAAGTGACCCAACTTGAGTTTTTACTTTCTATCTCTTTGCTAAAAAACATTTTCCTTTCTTATTCTTTGAATCAAAATCATTTTTGTATCAGTATCGTTGTAATGCACAATGGGTAAAAATTGACTCACATTCAGTCCCTATGTTATTTCATGGATTTGCATTATCTTTAAAATAAATGTATTTTTTCATTTAATATTTGTGATATTTATTAAATATCTTGTTTTTGATCCACCACAAATCATTTATTTTCCTTTCTTGCTTTATGAACAAACATGGGTTTTGTGTTTCTACATCATTTTACACACTTGGGTCAAAAATGACCGATACATATTCACTAGTGGTGGTTCTCTGGTACTATGCTCTGGATGTTGCCACCCGCAATGCCAACACTAACTTCACTGCACAACACCCTGATTACACTTGTGGTGTGACCATTGCACGGCAGCTATTCATCAATGAGCTGGACAAAGAGCTTGTCATGCAACATATGAAGAGGCGCATGGGGGTTGTGTCCCATCTCCAAAAGCATGTTACAGAGGCAATGGGAAGATGTGTGCAAGGAGCACAAACATGTCATTTGTAAGCCATGTAAGCACTGAGATGACAATTTAATTTATTTCAATAATTTTATTTTCTGTTATAGGTCAGTGATATGTGTATGTTTTATGTGAGAAATGAACATTTCAAATATTAAATGTATTAGTGTTTAGTCCAAATCACTGCTAAAATAATTATTTCAGCTAAATTATCAATTTAGTATGTCTTTATTTTTATTTTTTTAAAATCACACTTGCATACATGGGTCATTTGAAATATTTGTGTAATATTTAGGTAGAATTTTCAAACTATGTTAGTTCATAAAGTATGAAAAGAAAATGAAAATAATGATTTGTGGTGGTCAAAAAGAAGATATTTAATGAACACTTGAAATGTCTATGTTAAAATAAATTGATTTCAAAAGATACAGGAAAGAAACACTCAGCAATGCATGAAATGACATAGGATATGAATATGTCATTTTTAACCCATGTGTACAGTTTTACATAAAACCTTGTTTTTATGCTCTGAAGCATAACGCTATACTGTATTATTATATCTTATTGAGCTCCACACACTATCATTTCTAAATATTTAGATTTTACACGTTGTAATATCTGTCAAAACGGCTCTGATGAACAATGAGGGGTTGAAGTGGCTATAGTGTTAAGGTGGAACAGGAAGTCTAGCCACAAAACGGAAAGATACATTTAAATATTGAAAGCAATATTTGCTGAACAATGACCACTGTGGCCACCAGGAATAATTACAGTTTAATTATAAAGGGTAAAACACAGTGCAACAGTGGCATAAGCAGAGAAGAGTCATAAAGTCAGCAAACTGACTGTCCCATGACGATTTCCATCTATGGTTTGCTAACTTTAACCACAAGCTACTGGTCATACCCAAACAAGTGGGGCCATTGCAGCAAAAGTGTTTTGTTTAAATGATGCAATGTGCATTATTGCATATATATTGTAGCTTTTTTAACTGTAAAAGAAACATGTATTATTTGGGAAAATACAAACATATGCATTAATCTATATTAAAGTATTATTAATGGTTTAAATGTGTATCTTATTATTTTATACATTCCTAAACTGTGATTTGCATTTCAGGTCAGTTAAGCTACTTGTTAAGACAAGACCACACAGGTACATCTTACTGTCTAAAGGGGCTAAAGGAACCTGATCATGTCCTTCTTGCTAATAGTAAGTTTTTTTTTAAAACAGTGACAGTGAATTAGAATAGATCACATGCTACATCATGTTGGAGAGGCAGTTACATACATGTATGTCTCACCAGTCAATAGCCAACACACAGAAACCATACAATCTTAGTAGTTAAAGAATTAGGAATTTCTTTAAACAAGATTGATCTTTGTATAGTATATGTGCCATTTATTAAAAAATTAACAACATTTTGCTAAGTGCAGGTTGAAAAAGGGTGGAAGTAATAAGGAAAGACTACATGTAGCCATGCAAATATACTCCATTTCTTATGAAAAGGCATAGTTAATTAGCACCAGTATTTTGATTTATTATCAGAAGACCCCAATCTTCCAAAAAAGAAAAACATAATTCATGCCGTAAAGGGTTAACACTCTGTTACGAGTCAGAAAAATCTAAATTCTGGAAGTTTAGCTGATTGATAGTGCAGCTTTTTCCCTACGCAAGGCTAATTTAAACTATTTGAGATTAAGCAAATAACAATGTGTAGCTCTAGCAGAGTGTTTATTTTAATGAGCAGGTGGGAAAGATTATTGTTTTCATAATGGCTTGCTCATTTTCCTGACTAATCTTTCCATGATTACTCTATTGACACACTGCAGAGCAGAGTTTGAATCTGGGTTCTGTATTGCCATGTCGTGCTCCACCATGATGCTAACAGGACATTTTATAGCCGAATAAAGCATTTTACAGCTTTTTGTGTGTTTATATTTACCTCGAATTGCTCTTTCAGTCGCAATGTATTATCCACATTAATGGTTTGACATTACCATAAGGAATTATCTGATGCATGATGAGAATTTGTACCAGATACAGTGTTTACTTGTACAGTTGCAATGTTGTTCAGGGGTTGTTTTTCAATCATTTACAGTAGAAAAGAAAATGCCTGCCTTTGTAGCAGTTAACTGACAACTCAAGGCTTCACTGGGCTAGTGCTTGCTCTTGGTGGGAATTATTGGGCTTCTGTCACTTCTGGTGTGAGAACGCTAAGCGCGCTTGTGCTGCCGCTTCACGCTGCCGCTTCACGCTGGTACCTGTTTGTCTGCGGTTGTTACGTTTGTTCTTTCTGGATATGTTTTTCTCTGATTCAACCCTCTTGGATTATTCACTGGACTATTTTCACACCCTCAAAACTTTTTGGATAACTGACCTGGTTGTCCCCGTGATCCTGTCACACAGATCGGCTGCGAGCCCTCTCCATTACCATCCTTTCATCCCTCTCGACATCTGATGCTGTGAGTCTCCGCTCTCTTTGTCATTTTGCCTTTTGTGGTGTCAGTCCTTGGTATGGTTGGGTAGCCTTCCCTTCTGTGGATTGTGGATTCCGACACGGTTCTGGCTAACGCAGTTAAACCGATAAACTGTTGTGTAGGCCGAACTGGTCATCACTCGTCATGTCGTCACATATCCACTTGCAGTCTTTCTTTTTTTTGCTGTTTGTTGATGAGGTTAATCAAAGTATTTTTCCCGAGATGGCTTTGCAATTTTCCGCTGCTCATCTCAGAACATTAAAAAGGATCTTTCCGCCTGGCTCCTGACACTTATAAACGGTGTGAACAACTTGAGGTTTTACAACACAGCTGGATAAAAGACATAGGCCTATCAACTTTGGAAATTTAAGATCGCTGCGTCTTGATCCTGACCTCGGAATCTGCAGACGTGCATCTCCAGACTTGCGATGTGCGCTGCTGAACACCCGTTCTCTAACTGATAAAGCATCAGTATTGAATGACATAATCATTGACACTAACCTGGACATGCTATTTTTGACGGAAACCTGGCAGGTGCCTAATGACTTTTTGAACTTGAACCTCTTAACGCCACCTGGATACATCTTTTTTTCTCAACTGCGTCTTCATTGTAGAGGTGGAGGGCTGGCTGTAGTTTGCCGTGAGACTATTAAAATATCCAAGATTGAGTTCCACGATGTTACAACATTTGAATACCTAGCGCTGAAA
>NC_060163.1:15528723-15553502 GCF_021292245.1 Micropterus dolomieu
ACAGTGCTAACCACTGCAACAACGTGCCACCCACACAGTGCACACTGGATTATTCACTGGACTATTTTCATACCCTCAAAACTTTTTGGATAACTGACCTGGTTGTCTCCGTGATCCTGTCACACAGATCGGCTGCGAGCCCTCTCCATTACTATCCTTTCATCCCTCTCGACATCTGATACTGTGAGTCTCCGCTCTCTTTGTCATTTTGGATTTTGTGGTGTCAATCCTTGGTATGGTTGGGTAGCCTTCCCTTCTGTGGATTCCGGCACGGTTCAGTTTAACGGCTAACGCAGTTAAACCGATAAACTGTTGTGTAGGCCGAACTGGTCATCACTTGTCATGTCGTCACATATCCACTTGCAGGTTTTGTTTTTTGGTCTTTTTTGGTTTTTGCTGTTTGTTGATGAGGTTAATCAAAGTATTTTTCCCAAGATGGCTTTGCAATTTTCCGCTGCTCATCTCAGAACATTAAAAGGATCTTTCCGCCTGGCTCCTGACACTTATAAACGGTGTGAACAACTTTGCGGAAAAAACTTCAGAATTATCATTACTCATCTTCCAACAATATTCCGGTTGTCTCTACCGACACCCGTGTTCCGGATGCAACACAGCTGGATAAAAGACATAGGCCTATCAACTTAGGAAATTTAAGATCGCTGCGTCTTTATCCTGACCTCGGAATCTGCAGACGTGCATCTCTAGACTTGGGATGTGCGCTGCTGAACACCCGTTCTCTAACTGATAAAGCATCAGTATTGAATGACATAATCATTGACACTAACCTGGACATGCTATTTTTGACGGAAACCTGGCAGGTGCCTAATGACTTTTTGAACTTGAACCTCTTAACGCCACCTGGATACATCTTTTTTTCTCAACCGCGTCTTCATTGTAGAGGTGGAGGGCTGGCTGTAGTTTGCCGTGAGACTATTAAAATATCCAAGATTGAGTTCCACGATGTTACAACATTTGAATACCTAGCGCTGAAAATGACTGGCCAAACGTCACTGGCTGTAATTTTAATTTACCGACCTCCAAAATGTCCCTCTGACTTTTTCTCTGATATTAGTGAGTTACTTACTCTTGTCTGTGGATGTCATTCATCTGTTCTTTTGCTTGGTGATTTTAATATACATGAAAACACTGCACAATGCAAAGAATTGATGTCTGTGTTGGACTGTTTCAACTTGACTCAACATGTAACTTTTGCTACTCACTCCAGAGGTCATATATTGGATCTCATATCTACATCTGGCTTGAATAATATTCTTGTTAATGGCTCTGATTTTGCATTTTCAGATCACAAACTCATAAACTTCAGTTGTAGTTTTCCAATATCTATATCTCCTCAGAAGAAAATGCTGACTTATCGTAAACTCAATTCTGTTAATTCAACTTCTTTCTCTGCTTCAATAAGGGCTTCTACTTTATCAGAATGTCTACTGTCTAACTGTCCATCAGAAAACTGCTTTATCTACAATAATGCTGTCTCAAACACTTGAGATGCATGCTCCTGTTAAAACTAGACTGGTTCCATCTACACATACCTCACCCTGGTTCACTCCTGAACTGAGGGTCACTGCCTAGAAAGACTATAGAGGAAAACTGGACTCATTGTGCACTCTTTGGCTCTTAAAGAACATCTGCTCAACTACTGTACAGACCTTAACAATGCAAGATCCTCTTATTTCTCCTCTACTATTAGGAATTCCACGTGCAGACCCAAATCACTCTTTGCTATGGTAAACAAACTCACAAATCCACCACAACATGTTATGTCAGGCTCTGAGGAGCTTGTAAATAGCTTCTCTAAATTATTTTCAGACAAACTGATGTCAATCACTTATTCCATCACCAAAAACACTCATACAAGTGACTCAAACTTAATGTTATCTGGTCCAGCTCAGTCATCAAACTCTCTACTTCTACTCTGACTACTCCTGTTGCCATAAGTGATCTAATTGTGAAGTCAAATTCTACATCCTGCCGGCTCGATCCTACACCTACTGTTTTGCTTAAGATGTGTGTCCTTGAGGTTGCACCATTCATAACACATGTGATAAACTGTAGTTTAGCTTCTGCCATTGTCCCAGCAGAATTAAAAACAGCTGCGGTGACCCCCATTCTTAAAAAACCTGGCCTTGATCATCTAAACATGGACAATTACAGACCAATATCCAATTTAACATTTTTAAGCAAAATCCTTGAAAAGGTTGTTGTTTCGCAATTGCGATCTTATTTGGATATAAATGGTCTTTTTGAACCTTTTCAGTCATGTTTTTCGCCCATCTCAGAACTGAAACTGCTCTTCTGCGTGTGGTTAATGACAATCTTTCGTCCATGGATTCAGGGTTGATAAACATCTTGATGCTCCTTGATCTAAGCGCTGCTTTTGACACAGTCTGCCATGAACTATTTATTTCTCGGCTTTCTGATATCAGCATCACTGGTTCCGCTCTTTCCTGGCTTATTTCCTATATCAGTGACAGAAAGTATTATATCAGCATACAAGGTCATAATTCTGCCACTATTTCACCTACACAGGGTGTTCCTCAAGGTTCAGTTCTTGGTCCACTATTGTTCATCATCTATATAAACCCACTTGGTAACATCATACGCAGGCATGGACTTCAATTCCATTGCTATGCTGATGACAAATTTATTTCAACACCAGCTCCGATAGGCCATCCCTGCCTGACTCACTCACTGCATGTATCAGGGACATCAAGCATTGGATGTCCCTTAACTTACTCAAATTAAATGACAATAAAACTGAGATATTAGTGATCGGCTCTGCTGCCTCAGTCAAAAGGATGGACCAGTCCTTCCATATTGATGGTTTCCATATTAAGCCTTCATCACTGACTCGTAACCTCGGTGTCTTATTCGACTCAACTCTATCTTTTGGCTCTCATATTTCTTCTCTTGTTACAAACTCTCTTTCATCTTCGGAATATTGCTCGTCTAAGATCTTCTCTCACTTTAGCTGACGCTGAAATCTTAATCCATGCATTAATCACATTACGTCTAGATTATTGCAATGCTTTATTTCTTGGTCTTCCCAAAAAACGTATTGCAAGATTACAGTACGTTCAAAACTCAGCAGCAAGAGTTCTCACCTCCACCAGGCGTTCTGCTCACATTACTCCGGTGCTTCATGACCTTCACTGGCAACCCGTGGCATCACCTATCCACTTTAAGGTATTGCTTCTAACATTTAAGGCATTAAATGGTCTTGCACCCCCATATTTGTCTGATCTACTTTTCACCTACCGACCTGCACGGTCTCTCAGATCAACTGAACTTGGTTTATTGTCCATCCCTCGTTTCCGGTTGTCTACAGTAGGTGGAAGGTCATTTAGTGTTAAAGCTCCAAAATTATGGAATTCACTGCCCCTTTCACTTCGAAATATTTCATCTGTGGCTACATTCAAGACACAGTTAAAAACATTATTAACATTAACACATCTATTTAACATGTATTTCGTTTAAATGTGACTATATGTATCCTATGTGATTGTAAGTTGTGTGTTAGTGTGTAAATGTACCATGTAAAGCGACCTTGAGCTCTGGAAAGGCGCTACATAAATAAAACTTCTTCTTCTTCTTCTTCTGGCTCATTACTCAAAATCAGATACATTATTATGTGAAGTCCTTTCATTATCTAATAGGCAGTAGTGGAAAGTACATTTATTCAAGTTTTTAAATACAAGTTTGACTTTATTTATTTATTATTTTTATTATTATTATACTTAGTCCACTACACAAAAATTTTACACCACTAAATTCAGTTCGACAACTATTCCAACTAGTTAATGGTTAATAATACTTTGCAGATTAAGAATAAATGCACACGGAGTACCCTTTGTGGACTTTAGGGGTTAAGGTGCTGACCATGAATGGAAACGTTCCTGGTTCAAGTCCAGCTGGGGATCCTTGTTGCATTTTGTTCTCTACCTCTCTCCCCTCATCTCTCTACTGTCAGTTCTCTAATAAAGGCATAAAATTGCCAAAAATAAATAATTTACATAAATTGGTCAGATTACAATGCATTATCATACATAAAAACCACTTCACCATTAATAATAATCTAAGTAACCATTATACGGAATGGCACCTTTTAGAGTCTAAATATTTAAAGTATGTTTTAAGCGTAGGACTTTTACTTATGTTTGCTGTGTGGTATTACAAATGTAAATTTAGTAAAGTTTCTGAGTACTTCTTACAGCTACTAACAGCTGTCAGGTAAACAATTTTCACTATGGACAAGTTCTTCAATATTAATCCCCCTTTATGGAGTATACTTAAGCTTCACTGCTATGTGCATGTAGTTGCTGAAGAGGAGGAGAGAAGAGTTTCAGAGTATCTAAAAACTTGACTTATTCCAAAACACGTAGCTGGGTATTTGTAGAGGCAACACAGGGGCTTATATGCAGCGCTGGAGGGGGACTGGCCTTCAATGCATTGTTATTCATTCCACAGTTGCTTTAATCACTTCAAATAAACACAATTATTCTCACAGTCTGTACCCTGAAACCCTGGCCTCCAATGTCACATACAAGACACACACACACACACACAGCTTGTGTCCGCCCTGTATGCTTCTTGCTGGCTCCTTGTCCACTTGAATAAGTGTGGTGTGGAAGCACAGCACTGACACATCCTGACAGTTTTACACTTGATTTCGGGCTGCTGCAATGAAAGTGCAGGGAGACGGCCTCAAGCAGAATGGTTGTGTGTCGGCTACACACGGCATGCTTTCATCTAGCCGTTGGACCTACTTAACATTGCTGTGTATACCTCTGTTTACCTATATAGACTGTGTGTGTGTGTGTATTATTGACACGCCATGTTACTTATGGAAATCACTGACTTGGTGAAGGTTGTGAGGGAAGGACATGGAGACAAAAACAAGACAGTCTCTTTGCTTTCTACCAAATAGAAAAACGTTTTCTGCATTTTAACAGTATTGCCGCCCGTGGCATACATAGGTGTAGTTTTAATAATAACTACACTTCTTATAAGAACTATATACTAATATTTAATTATTTTAACTTGCCAAACAACAATCTCAAAAAGTGACACTTTCACTTCCAAGATAAATCCAGCCTTCAGCATGTTTGTTATCATGTATTCAAACATATTTGCTGACTCTTAATGACTCATGTTCTCACAAACAAAACCCCAATGCACTGCCATCTAGAATACCAAAAAGGAACTATTTACTTGTTTTATTTGGTCTAAAATCCAGGTACAGCACCCTGGCTAACTTTTGAGATTTCCTTGACCTGTACTGTAGATTACACAGCCATAGGAAACACTGGAAAACTGGTGTCTGCCTTAGCACTATCAGACCCTAAGGGTTTTGGTGCCATATCTGCCAGTCATTGAGTCAAAAAAAAATTGGGAAATGGCGAACAAGCCAACATCAAACCCTTTATTCTGCCTCTCAGTCTCCAGCTTACTCTCCTTCCTGCAGGCCTTCAGACTGTGCAGAATGGCCACTGATGACAGATCAAGTGACATCTTAAAATTGGCTGCTTTTGCTAAGCTGCCTCTGCTGTACAAAATGAGGCCAAGCAGCACAAAACTCAAGATGATGTCCTATTTCACAGATCACACCGTATATTTCAGCATGCGTGTCTGTGTGTGCATATACTGTATGTGCCTGCAGACATTTCGTTTCATGGTTGTTTTTTTGATACCATGTATGTACTGTATGTTGGTATACAGGAGAAGAAAGCATTCAACCTTGAGAAAAGCACTAAGCCGAGCCAATCTGCAGAGCAACTCAATTTGAGGAATTTTGAGATTTTCCATTAGTGAGGGGAAGCTTCGATCCCGAAAGAAGAAAGGCTTCATTTTCCCTTTCATAGGGAAAAGTGTTATAAACGGTGCAGGAAATGTTGTAGGTCACCTCTCTGACCAATATCATTTTCAGGTTTGATTTAGGATGTGCATTTGAACAATGTGCGATGTGCATTTACTTTGACAAATCAAATCACAGAAGACTGGAAATCCAAGTACAGTCACATTGGGTTACTCTGAAATTTTGATTTTTAGCCAGAGGTGTTAGTAGTGCAAATACACGAGTATAGAGCAGTATACCAATCGTATAACTACCTAAAAATAGCCAAAGATACGTATCAGTGCACATCTTCCAGAGTAAGCCTGCAGGGAATAATATTACAGTCTTTCTTGTAATCTGTGGTGTTAACTGCACACAGGAGACTTTTGTTTCCTAACTTTATCCTTTAAGGCAATTCCTCCTTAAAGGCAACATAAAAAAATCCCAAAACACAGCACAAAGCCTGGGGAGAAGCGCTGCCTTAAAAACAAGCTCGGGCGACAAATGTCCCTTCGCTTACTGTCACCCCAAATCGCAAACACAATTACAAATATTAAGCAAATATGAAAATTGTTTCACAACGATGACACTGACAACAGTTAGGAGCATAAAGGGAGGAGCTATTAGACATGCTGACACAATGACCTGTAGCAATACATTGAGGTCGTTCCCGACCCGATTAGATTGCATATAAAGTTGGACCTGGCTCAATGCTGGTCCTGGGTCTCGCCTCAGAACTAGGAATGGGGCGGGCCTGTGAAAACCTCCACTGTCGGCCTGGGGAGGATGTAAACTGAAGCCCAGGCAGTATGAGTCACATGATCCCTCACTGTCTTCCTACCTGTAAATACTGCCTTTCGTGTTTGATGGGGCCAAGCTGGCAGCACCTCCACCAGGAACTGCACCCTGGTCTCTGCATTGGTGGCCAACTGTTTCTTCCCCTGCACCACTATGTTATGACAGCGAGGAACAAGAGTTTTTTGTTTGTTCCGTTAGGCTGCAGCACTGATGGATTTTAAAATGCATTTTGCTGTTGAAGCCTTAATGACTGTTGTGAGTGTGAGGGATGCTCATTTCCACATCAATTTCATCATTTAACACTATTAGAGAGCAAGATTCCCCTGCCTGTTTTTTATTATCCCACAGTGCACGAGCATTGAATGACAGGGCATTAAGTTGGGACTCACACATTGCTGGTATGATTATTAACGTAAAACTTAAATTAATAGCCGAGTCCCAAACAGCCGCCTGCCTCCTTTACTGGCCTGGTGTGGGGACACATTTTAACAAATAAATGCCTGCCTTAATTAAACGCCTGGTCTGTTTTTTATAGAAGTTCTTTGGATGTATAAAACCTCTTAATCCCCGCGGGGTCACCGCTTTACCTGCTTCTAAGCTGCTTAGATCCTTAATATAAATAGGCTATTAATGTTAAAAGGTATGATCAATATGTCAATATGGACATGCTGAACATCGTTAGATCGGTTAGATTCTCCACAATACCACTGTTAAGTTCATTTAACGGAAACAACAAGACCCAAAGTCTAATTCTTCTAGATTTACCAGTGTAACCTGCATGGATACAAGAGAGGAAAAGGGGAAAAAAGTGCTGACTCACTTTAACTTTGAAGCGCTCCTTAAGTCCCCTCGTTAAGTCCGAATGTGTCCGTTCCTTGATTATTTATCTTCCTTTAGTCTGTAAGGGTCCACCGATCAAAAGAATCAAAACAGCTTTTCAGAAAAATTTATCCAAGTTGTGAATCCTGTCATGTGAAGTCAATCACTCTCTGCCTGCTAACATCTCTCATCCTGCACCGTGTTGTTGTCGTGAGGTTACGGCCTTCAAAATAAAAGCGCATAAGCCGTCTGTTGGAGCTAGATCAAATTAATGACGTGTATTTCATATTATTTATTATTATTTTTACTTAAGTATTATTCTGTTTGAAATAAATAAACTGTTTCATAGTAGTTTCAGTTTTGTGCAAAAACAATTAAAGGCCTGTCCCATATGGACGCCTGTCCCAAATGAAGGCAGGGTCAATTCAGGGTACATTCATTTGAGCAAATAAAAGCCCTGGCTATTATTCAATGTTTTATGGTACTTAAAGGTGCAGTGTGTAATATTTCTGAGGGGTCTAATGTCAGAAATACACAGCTATCCATAATATCCATAACTGTGTTTACAGTGGCATACAAAAACCTTACATAATTAACATTTATGTTTTTATTACCAATGAGCCATTTCTATCTACATAACCCCTTCAATGGACGTCGCCATGTTGCACCGCCAATTTTCTACAGGCAATAAGTTTAAAAAAATTGCTCCGATGCTAATCTATTAGATGGTGGGTGAGGACATAAGACAATATTTGAAAGTATAGTTATGGTGTTTGGTTAGCTCAGTTGGTAAAGTGCAGGACTCTCACTGAGAAGGTTGTGTGTTTGATTCCACATTGGAACATTTTTTTCATTCTCTCTTGGACAAATTGATTCTGCAGCGACATTTCACATGAAAACGTGCTGCAGTGTATGCATTCCGGTGTTTGATCCTCATCCATCAACCTACGGACGCCTTTTCATTTCCTTATTATCTCCAGGCAGAGAACATTTAGAGGAATCACATTTTCTGATGGCGTTTTCAGAAGTGTGTGTCAAGCAGGCTAGACTCATTCTAATGTCATTCAGAATTTTTCAAAGTAATAGCTCCCAATTCAACTCGAAATAAAGCATTGCGGCAAAAAAGCTTCTCGTGCTTTTATTTTGCAGGTAAAACCACTAAAGAGGAAGTGATTATGTGAGTAACTGTTGCTATCAGGACTGAGATGTATTTCAGCACCGCTATCAAAGTTTTTTTTTTTTTTTGCTGCTATCAAAGCACCATAATCTGGCAGCGGGCCAGATATTATGGCTGGCAGGGCAGTTTTGGCGAGATCCATAATCACAGAGAGAATGAATGTGTTTCCCTTGTCAATGTCTGTATAAATTTCATGTATTATGTGGTTTATAATAGACTGTGGTGCAGAAACAGTGACAGTGTTTCACACTCTTAGCTTACATTTTATATGTCATCTGTCAGTGACCATGTTGCAATAACATATGGTTTTACTAAATAATTAAGTAAATATAATTTCTTAATATATCTACCAAAAAATTTTTTGACTGGCTGCTCTCTGCTGTCTCAGAAGAAGACACCTTTTGTGCTGTGTCAGCCACCGTAGCTGTTCTATGCTCTTTGAAAGGGTAGTGGGCAGAGGTAGAGTGGACAGTTGGTTGCAATTCGCAACCTTACTGCTAGATGTCACACTGAACCATTAAAGGGAAAATTGTTTCTGTGCACTGAAATCTCCTCCACAACTTGAAATTGGCCGTTTTTGCCAGAGGTCCCAAAACAAAATGGTTGGCAACCATTGGTTTAATCTTTAACAATGCATTGTATTTTATAAACATTATCATATTTTGTTAATATTAAATATTAATCTGAAAAGTAACTAGTAACTGCTGTCAGATTAATGTAATAGAGTAAAAAGTACAATATTGTCATCTGAAATATAGTGAAGTAGAACATATACTGCATAATATAAAAATAGGACAGTACAAGTACCTTAAAACTGTCCTTAGTTATTTAGACTTAGCTTATTCAGACATGAAACTGACATGTTAAATTGCTGTCAGATTGGGATGCATGTCAGTGCTTGTATCTTTATTTCAAAATGAACTGGAAAAAAAACATCCATTTTATGTGTGTGCAGATTATGCACATATCAGAAATGGCACTTCATGACAGTCTATACACGTGACACAAACACGCATTATACCAAGAATTTGAAAAGCATAACCCCTGAACTGAAACAACTCCACAGTGCTCCAGAAGCTTAGTATGGAGTGCAGGAAGTGGAAAGCGCTTTGGTTCGTTCCCTTTTCAAACGGCGCCCAGTGAGAAGCATCCCCTTAAAATCTCTTTTCATTTAAACAAATCACTTCATGAGACTAAATAAAAGCAATGTGAGCTGAGCTGTGGGAAGGGAATGGATATTATTAGGCTGGTTTCATTGCAGCACAGACTGAATTATACTAACAGTCACCTTAATTGACTTGGCTCATCCTCCTTTTCTCCTCTCTACTGTGAAATAGGCAACAGGGAGAGTAGGCTTGTGAGACATCTTTTAAAACCTGGCATTTGTTTGACTTTGTGTGCAAGAATCTTCCTTCCTATTTGTTTACCTGCCAAAATTTAAGAGAAGATCTGCTTGGCTGCCTGAAAACTGTTGTTGGATCCAGTCATAGTAATGTTGTTTTGACAAAATTATCTTGTTTATCAGCCACCACATTAAGGGATGCTTAGTGCTTCAGTTCACCCATTCATTTCTGTTGGTTTGATATGAAACTTCATGTTTTTTTATTGGTTTCTGATAAACTAGCAGGCACACAGATAAAAAATAAAATTTAAGGTATCAAATAGACTGACTGATTAATTATTTATGTGAATTTTTAAACTTAAACCTGACAGATTAGATATTCTCAAGAAACAAAAGCAAAAGATAGTTATTCTGCTGTAAATATAACCTGAAACGATTAGTAAATAAATTGTTCTGTACGATTGATAAAAAAAAAATACACAATTTTTTTGACAATTGATTGACCATATAAATTATTTTTCAAGCAAAGATGCTGAACATTCTGGTTATAGCTATACCATTATGGTTATACCATTTTTCATTATTTTCTCACATTTTTATAGACGATATCAGTAACTTGAGAAGGTAATTAGGAGATTAATCAATAATAAAAAAAGAAATACATCAGTTGCCGGCCAAAATATGAAAAAAGCAGTACAGGACACTGGCAAAATTAAAACAGTCTGCATCTTGAAAAGGATAGCTTTAAAGACAAAAGGGGTCAAACGCTGTGGGGTTCATTTAGCTGGTTCAAACATGGCAGGTGTGAAGTCACCCTGTGCCCTGTGTGAGGTAACGTGAGGCCCTTCACCCTGAGGAACAGACACAAGCTGCCCATGAGTGCGTCTCATCTTATCAATCAATTAGTGGATGAGATATGGCTCTGACAGCGTGGCCGACAGGAGGTCGGGTGTTTTAACTCTGTCAGTGCTGATGCTGTACACGTCTAATCTCAACACGTGGAACATTAGGAAAAGCATGCAATGCAATGAATGTTAAATGATACATTTTTGCAATGCTTTTCATCAAAATGCAAGCAAATAAAAACAGGTGCAGTAGTGGTTATTACTGCTGGATGTCTAAATATGCCAATAAGTCTTTGTTTGCAGAACGCAGAAAAGTAAATTCTGTATATGTAATATTGTAGCGTGTTCATTATGGTAGGAAAGCTTTTCCTACACAATTTTCCACTTGTTTTAGAAAAATGTGTCAGTAAGGGAAGCAGTCGCTCCCTGCTGTCTTGTCAGCAAACTGGAGCAGAATAGAGGTCATATTCAAAAGGCCATACACACTTTCTCAATTTGATGTGGCACTGCAAGACACTAATCTCATTCTCTAGATAAAAAAATCTCTTCAGTCAAATAAATATGCCAAAACATTCTAAATGATGTGCTACAGCCATCCACAATCAGACATAAGCTGTGACCCAATTCCATACTACAAACTTAATCTGAGCAGGTTTTGAGTATGTACTGTGTTTACAAGGGAAAACTGAGGAAATAAAGTATGCTTAAAACAGTCGGTATGCAGGCAACAAATGCTTGATTTTTGAGTGTGCTATTGATGGGCATTGTTGTCCCACAATGCACTGCACAAAGAAAATAGAGAAATAAAGATTTTTTTCCAGTTGTTCAAAGCTCAACACATAACCCACCTATAGTATAGCAGTCGGTTGCAGAGATGGCTGCTGAGTAACCTGGTTTCATCAACTGTTAATCTTTACTTTTAGGTTTAGTTAAGCCGGCAGCGTGAACTAACTAACTTGATGACGTCTCTACTGATAAACAATCTGTCTTTATTATAACTTCGCTGTATCAAGTGTGTGTTTTTTATTTTGTTCATTTTTGTTTATTTATATTTTCAGCCAGTTTAGAATGGTTAATGCCCACTGCAGCTCAAATCTTGGCTGTGTCTGTATTAAGTGCACTATATTTACTGTCTGCTATTTAATTTCAGCATTAGAAATCTAGATATTTATACGGAAATAAAGTAGTGTAAATGGCATGTACTCTACCTTCCGTTACCAATCCCACAATGCAATGCGACACATGCAAAAATTACAGTTGCGAAATTACACCTGGTGTCAGCAACGATGCAAAACGACAATGTTTAAAAAAGTGTCCGAAATCTACTGCTCACAATTAAGTCTATATGGGGTAGTGAGGGATTTCGGACACAGCTTTTTTCTCCCTCTGTAAGACTGGGGAGTATGTAGCCATGTAGCCATGTGTCTCCTCCCATACGGAGTCACCAGTTGCTCATTTTATTCTGCTAGAACGCTGTTACATTCATGCCAAAATTTCCATAAATATTATTGTAGCTAACATTAGAGTGCCTCATCAGAGTCAGGAACCACAAGTTAGTTGCTGGATACTGGAATGTCAAAAATGCATTTGGTAGACAGAGCCCAAAAACGAGGACCACGCAAACACCAAATCTGTTCTTTTGCACTGGATCAGTCTCACACTTTTAAGTATGAATGATGACCTGAAAAGGCTATTATCTGACACAGAAAAAGTCAATACCATTCTGATGAGGTTGAAGTGAGGGAGAAATTAACAATGGATATAATATTCATTTAATTTCATGTGCTGTGTTATATTAGTACAGCGAAATATGTGTGGTAAGCCTACAGAGAGCGACAGCCTCATAAATCAACATTAAAAAGGGCCATCTTATTGGCCAGTTGTTCGTCCAAGGCTTTTTTCCGGAGTGATGATTGATCAAGCTGGTCAGCGTGGCGAAGTGACACAGGTGGTGGCGAGTGAGGGTGATTAATGGCCCCTCGTCAAAACAGGTGCGCAGAAAATGCAAGGCTATGGTTAGAGGCTCTTAAGGAATAGCAAATATATACTGAATGCATAACACCTCCTCATGGTTTGCAGATGTGGACATTTAGAGAGAGTATGCTGCAAGTCAAAAAAAATAAACACTTGACTAAACAAGGTATGTCAGGTATCAGGGTACAGTTTCCAAGTCTGCTGTTTTGCCAGAAACACCCAGCAGCACAACTTCTACTTGAAAGCTGGTATTTGCAGAACTTGCAGAGTCAGTGTCAAAGAGTAACAAAGTGCGGCGGCTCCAAAACATATATTTTTGCTTTTTTTAATGTAGCATTTAGTTGCAAAATCTACTGTCTATGCAGCAGACCCACCACCTGCACTGTGACATTTAACATCCCTTATAATGTTAGAAGGTATTGGGCAAATCTTGATTTCACACTCCAGCACCAAGAAGCATGAAGCTGAGAAACAAAGCAACATTACATTCCTACCACTTGTAAACAAACCCACTATGGAGGAAAAAATTGATTAAAAGACTGTGGATTACAAAATAATAGAACCACTGAAAATACAACAGCCCTGCAGTAAATATCAATTTGAAGAGGTTCATAATGTTCTGTTTTTGGACAGACTGTAAGAGTTGTTGATTAAACTATGGACATTTTGAGCCAGTTTATAATGTTGTCAAGCAAATACAAGGTTATGAGTCTTTTAGTCAATGTTGGTGAGTTGTTGAGTTGAGTGGGTCTACATTTTGTTCCTCTCTAGTGTTACTTTGTAAGGATTTTCAGGTGTTTTATGTTTAACATTGCAATGAGACTTAAGCAACAACAATAGAAATATCAGCTTGAGATCGCAGCCGGAAAGCACAGGTGTATTTAATAACGTAAATTATGGCTCTGTTCCATTTAGGTGCTCCAGTTCCAGGGCTCTGGTATTGCATATGATGTCTCACTGGCATGGCATACTGGGACACTTATATGTCATTAATGTGATTAGTTATACCTGTGCTTCTCCTGCTATGACAAGTCAAAATGTGCGGTGGGAAAAGTGCACTCATACAGGGACCACCTGACCTCTTTCTGTCTCTGTAAGTTGTCTTCATTTGCCTTGAAAAGTAAGTTAGAAATCACACAGTCTTCATCAGCAGCAAAGCACTATGGATGAAATCATGACAGCTACTGAGCTTGTCTGTCAACAGAAAACTTCATCTACTGAGCTTAACACCATGTATTGTGGTTTAAAACTCAGAAAAAGCTAGTAAGTGTGCCTTGAATTGGAATCCTTAATACAGTGGGTGCACAAAGCCCAGTCAGTCACACAAGCACATACAGCACAAACAGCATCAGAAACAATCACAGACATCTCTAAAAAGGTCTAAAATTAAAAGTTGAAATCTATACAATGACCAATACATTTTGTTGAGAGTCCTTTGTTATTCATTCAATCTATATGGCGTAAAGTTTTGCAAAGTAGTCCTCCCAAGTTCAGCTTTTACTCCTGAGGTGTCTATAGTCAGTCCGGGTGATCTATTCAGATGAACAGTATTTTTAAATTTGAGAAGAGACGTGATAAACTGAGGCAGCTTGAGTGAGTGCCAGCCTACATTTGAACTTAACAATTCTAATAATCTATAGTAAATCAGCAGGCAACTCAACTGTTGCACAGGTAAATGAAATAAGAAATGAGAAAACAAAATCAGTGCACCCTACCTGTGCTGACAACCTTTACCAGTCGGCGCAGCCTCCTCTGGTGAGTCTTCCCTCTGCAGTGGATCTGGGCCTGGGCGCTTGAGTTCAGCTGTATGTGGCACACCTGGCACATAGTGGCACTGCTGCTGCCTTGACGCCGCTCTCGTTTGGCCCTGTGCCCTGCCACCACCTTCCTCTCCTCCTCATCTTCCTCCTCTTCTTCCTCCTCCTGTCCCTGCTGGCTCTTGGGAGGAGGGCTGCTGTCCAGCCAATTGGGGCTCTTTGGACGCTTCATATCTGGAGAAAGAAAGGCCATTAATCATAGCTGTTGATAGAAAATGGAGCAGTGCTGCAACACATTTCATTCAAAATGTGTGGCATGTATGTTGTTAAAGACTCCACAGGGGGGCAACAGAGCAGCATGACTCCATCCAGAGCAGAGTAGGACTGGTCTCTTTGGTGTGATTCAAACTGCAATTATATGTCCACCACCATTATAATGCTTCATATTTCATTGCACCAAACAGAGATATTTCATAGGCAGACAAAGGGTTATAATTTGGATTTATCTACATCCTTTGAAAAGAGCGTTCAGTGTCAGCATGTACAAATTTCTTTCTTCAACATCTCATTAAAGGGCTTGAATTAAGGGCACAGTATACTTCTTCTGAATGTATAAACACGCTTGACTTCTGACAGCACGTCACACAAAGCGCTTCTTTTCTAGTATAACCCGGCCCTTGGACATCCACTATCTGAAAGGAATGGCATATCTCTGGCACACATCAGAGCATTACAACAGAGACATTTACAGTCTGTAGATAAGTATCTTGTTCCAGCTTCTCTCTATTTATCAGGTAATAAAAGCTGAGTCCCGGGGTACACAATGCGACATGCTTCTTTGCGAGAGCACACAGCCTTAATACCTGTAATGGCTGAGTGATTGTGGCAGACTGACAGCATAAATCAAGCTGCAGCTGAATGCGAGCTCTGCCATGAATGTGGAAATGTCACCCAAAGTCTAACTGAACTCTTTGCTTTGGTGCTGCTCATATGATAATGGCATCAATTAGTCCTCCTGGTGTTGGACATTTTATCCTCTGCCTCGTTGAATGCACACACACACACACACACACACACACACACACACACACACACACACACCAAACAGAAACCATCATTTGTAAAATCTCTGCTGTTCTAAAAATTCAATTTGACTGGCGGAGAGATGAAAGTGGAATGGAAATGTGCTCACTGGAATTCAATCAGCCTTCAACCAGCAACACGGACTTCAAAGCAGCAGCCCATCACCATGATTATTTGAATGATGTTTTACTGCAGGCTGGCAGTGCATAGGGACATGAGTAACTGCTGGGGAAGATGTTGATGCGTTTCAACACAACCAGGTGTTCGCCGCGACCTTGACCACAACAAACACATGTTTAAAACACACAAAGTCTGAAAAAAGGCCCACCACCATTTGAAATGTTGATTAATGTATCTGACAAGTCACAAAATTTTGATACTGAACATGTCAGTAAAATGTTCACTGAACACGTATTTCATTAGTTTTCTGCCAAAATATCTGAAATTGCAATACAATATCTGCTTTATTAAACATTTATAGTTATATTTAGGAAACAAAAGCAGTTTGGTTAAGAAGGGAAAGATCATGGTCCACAGTGACTTAAAGCAAGAGCCACAACTTCTTTATAACATTTAACCGAGACCACGATTGTTTCCTAATCTTAACCAAAGTGTTTTTGTTGCCTAAACCTATTAGAAGGGACTCAAGATGTAAACCCTGCTTTCTGGCGTGTGCTTTGCAGCGCTTCATTTGCTCAAAACGAAAAGATGCCTCTGGACGCAACTGGAAAACCAATATAGTAATTTATATACATAATTTCTTAGAGACAGGGTTGGGGGGAAAAAAGGCAACCCACTCTCCAGAAGAAAACATCAAACACTTGAAAAACAGTATCTTATTTTATTACAAGGCTAGTATATAACATCTCGGCTCAGCTGTGATTTCTCTGGGTGCCAGTAACACCTTGCAAGGCTAGTGCTGGTGTAACAAATAAAAATCAAATCCGGGGTTTGCAGAATCATCCAATAATGATTTCTTCTTCTGATGAGTGGGTTGAAAACAGTGGAGGAAATGCAACGGGTTCCAAATATAAGGTATGAGCATACGTAAAATGGCAAAGGAGAATTACTCAGACAAATGTGAATAATATTTGAATGACTAGACTCCTGGCATAAATCCATAGATTTATTCATTAAATTATTCAAGTCCCACACATTCATTCCATTTAGGAGCACTTGTGTTCATAAATTCATTGGTGGCCCTGGATTGTCATAATTTCCCATGAAGTTCTACGGTTAGTACCAAAGGCAATGGCCGTCTGATGTTGAGGTAAGCAATGAAAATTTTCTTAATACAGTGTACATGTAAACTTGGTCAATTTTTTTTTTTTTTTTGCTGCTGGGAATCCTGAGCTTCTCTAACCTGGGAGTGAGCTGACCACCATCTACTGAAGGTAATACACTGAATATTATCTCAAACAACTTCACCTCAAAATACCAGAACTATCCCTTTACCTGGGCCAATACTTTTTTTGTCCCACCTCATTACTCTTATTACTTACTTTTTATCACCCCATACCAATGAATGCAGGCACATGTAATTTTTCATTAAGCATGACATATTAATTGTTTTCCTACCGAAACAAGCTCCAGACAGCAGGAATATGCTGTGTTTATGTCTCATTTATGTCAGATGGCTGCTGGATAAGAGCTCTTGCCTCCAAAGTCTTTTGTCAGTAAATGGTCTGTCGTCTCAGAACAGTATTGATGAGTAGACAGCAGACAGGGTCAGTCAGAGGGAGGCGTGGGCTGTCTAAATCACTTTAAGGTGGTTTGCATCGATGAGGTCCCTCTATTCAGAGATAAAATGGACGCTAAAACTACCGGAAGTCAGTTTACTCATCTTTTGAGGATGTCCTGTTTTGTCTCCGTTTAGTGCGTTTTGGGATTATGGCAAATTACCTGTTGAAATAACCACAGCATATTAACAAAGATGTTTTTGATAAAACAATGTTGATTATTATGTACTGTCCTCTATAAATAAATAAAAAAAAAACTAAATGAATCCCATGATTTTCTAGATTGACCAGAATCTGTATTCCTCTGAAACAGTATTTAGACATAAAAGTCAATTTTTGCCCATTCTCAAGTCACATGATAACAATGCAAACTCAATTTGCTGTTAAAGACAGTGAGATGTGGTTTTGGAAAAAGTGAGCCTTGCATTAAAATAATTTTGTCAAAGTATTTAGACAATCCGGAAGGGAAACTCTAAGACATACTGCAGCATGTAAATACATTTACAACAAATATATCAGAATACTAAAATAATAAAATATATATATAGTATTTTACACAGTTTCTTGGGTCTGTTGAATGAGAAACCACTATCAAACCATGTAACAGATGTTACAATATCTTGCCAGCAGTATACAGTATGACTATCTGTGAATATATTACCCTATATTTTCAAGTGTACTGTACCGATCAGCCATAACATTATATCATACCACAGGTCAAGTGAATAACACTTATTATGTCTTTACTATGGCACCTGTCAGTTAGTTAGATATATTAGGCAGCAAGTGAAAAAAAATGTGTGTTAGAAGCAGGAAAAATGGGCAAGTGTATGGATTTGAGCTACTTTGACAAGGGCCTAATTGTGATGGGTAGACGACTTGGTCAGGGCATCTCCAAAACTGCAGCTCTAGTGGGATGTTCCCAGTCTGATGATGTTTGTACCTATAAAAGTGGTCCAAGGAAGGAAAAGCAATGAACTGGCAGCAAGACTCACTAAAGCACATGGTGATCGAAGGCTGGTCTGCGTGGTCCGATCCAACAGACGAGCTACTATATGTTAAATTGCTGAAGACGTTAATGCTGGTTCTGATAGAAAGGTGTTAGAACACACAGTGCATCGCAGTTTGTTGTATATGTGGCTGCATAGTCGCAGACCAGTTAGGGTGCCCATGCTGACTCATGTTTGCAAATGATAATCTTCTCCTAATCATTAATTCATTAACAACCCCCTTGATGGTTATTTATGTAACCGTTGAATGTTCATGCTCTTCAGGCTGCTGGATTAAAGTACCAGAGCTGTTATTATTCCAAGTCAAACACTGTTCAGATGCTCGTCTTGACAAATGTCTGATACTGTACAATGATGGCACTAGTCGAGGTGTACACCCTCCATCACACTGGAACCACCCAAGCTGCTCCCCTCACTCATCTTTATGTGGTCAGCTGGAGTTGGCACCTGACAGCCCCATTACAAAACAACTTTAAACAGGTTGCCGGCTGGCCAGCAGCATGCTGGTTTCTGTTGGCACCACAGCCAGGACTGGCCTCTGAGTGGGCAGCTGGACAGCTGACAGCCCAGTCCCCTGCGACAGACAAAATGGCTAAAGTTATTGGTGCTGCACAGAACAAACTGTGGCACCTGCAGCTGAAAGTGGATTTAGTTCACAAAACCACTGCAGCAATTTTTTATTGCAATCTATTAACTTTGAATCTTCACCAGTGTTGCAGGTATAATGCAAAGTATTTAGATTAACATAACGTCAGAAAACCATAAACTGACTTTATGAAAAGAGCTGCAGTATTTAAAACCAAGAGGATGGAACATGCAAAATAATGACCACATAATGCGCAAATGTTCAAAATAATGATCCAAAAATTTGCGTTAATGTAACACATCAAGTTAGACGCAGAGACTTTCTAGATGATGTAACACGTAGTCGATCACTTGTACTCTTTACGACTGAAGAGAGAACAAGTGTTTTTGTTCTTTCAATTGTAATAGTAAACAAAACAAGTCAGTGTTGTCACCATTTTGCTGGTGATTTCATCATTATCTGCAAGCATCAGACCGCATACACTTTTTTTTTGTTTAACATCTGCATAAATCACAGCAGACTGTGTCTGCAATTTCTAATCTTGTTAATGAGCCAAATTATTTATTGAGATTTAATGTTGATATTAACATGGAAAGTGAAAAACAAACCAAATCAATGTTGCACACAGTAATGTTGTGATAGAAAAAAAGTGACAGAAATGATAAAATACTAAATTTCATCAAGCCGATTTAACAATAACTAGCATCAACTAAAGATATGATGATGAACATGTAGTTGGCGGCCCGTACAGTACCAACATCGACCAAAAGTACACAGTATGATTAAATACACACAGAACACACAGAAATTAATTTGAGAAGGAAAAAGGGTATGTTACATAATGTTGTGTTACTGAGTTCCAACTATTAACTAACAAGATTAGACAGCACCATGTATTTATGAGCAAATTAAAACTACAGGTCAGATTTCCAGCAATTCATGATGAAGCTGAACAAAACCTAAAAACTACACTGTACTGTAGCTGCTCCATTAATTAATTTGTGGGTCACACGACTACTTTTACAGAGGACCCAACAAGTAGTAAGGGGCAGGTGTTAGTCTTCAAAATTAATAAAACTGAAATTGGATTTAATTAGAATTTAAACAGCCCCAAGCTTCGATCCTTTGAAGTGAGTATGTACAACAGGTACCACTTTCCACTCTATTTGTCATGTACTTTCTGAAATAGGTGTTGGACATGTTCAGTCTAAGTTAAGTTTGGTTATTTTCACTTCAAAAAGTGAAAATAATTCCATTCTGTGCAGGTGAAACCTTATAGTCATTTAAAGAACAGGAAAAAGAGCGGTGGATCCCATAAAATAAATTAAACAACATTTATGAAGACTGAATGAGGGGGATAAACATACAAATATTGACATGACTCATAAAGAAATTAGGACCTAATGGGGTGTGATAGTGAGCAAATGAGCAGCAGGACTGACGCACTACAAATATCTTGAGTGTACATACCCCTCACAAAGTTAATGTATTTTGCTACTGCTATGTCACATGCGAATCAATAGCTTGCAGAAAGTCTCTGAACATCTTGTTCTGATTTTTTATGTACAGTAAAGTAGTATGAGTTACTTACTGGTAGTGTTATCCATGCAGGAGACATTCCCTCAGACTACAGACCCTGTGGTTGGATATAAATCCCAGCGAGTCGGCAGCAGGATCTCTGTGTAGCATTGGAACTATTTTGTTTGTCCAACACAGAAAGCTCTGAGAGGAGCTCAAGCATCAGAAACTAGGTACCTTTCTCTATAATGATCTCCTGTGTCTGTTATGCTGTATCTGTTATGCTGTCCTCTTAGCAATGAAGCTATCTGGCCCCAGCAGCTCTTTAAATACCAGCACTCATCAGCCTGTCTGTCTGTTGGTCCAGGATGAGGAAAGACTACATGAAAGCCAAGGATATAAATGTAATGTTCTCCATATGGATACCTACATAAATGAAGAATTGTTAATTTTGCTCTTTGACATGTATATGGTTCTTTACCAGTCCCTGGCCAGGCCAATGTTTGGGTAATAGTCATAGGACTGCCAAAACTGTAACTATATCTACGGCACAGTTTTTGTATCCTGACTGATTTGGTAGGCTTGTGCAAAGAGGATTATTTCAAGATTGTCTTTAAACACTAGAGCCCAACCGATTTATAGTTATGCAGATATTATCAGCCGATGTAATCTACTTGCAGACTTGCATCGCCACTTATAACAACGGATTTATGACTATTAGAAAAGAAACAGAGACGGATCCTTCCCTCATGTCATAAGTGCTGCATAGTTTGCCCACTAGAAGGTGATCTGCAGCTCCTCTGTTCAAAACACAGCAGCACCAAAGAATAAAACAATCAGCTGACCAGAGTCTACCACAGCATGTTGAAACAGCTATAAAGAGTAGCTCCAGGTCCATGTAAGCATGTTAGCATACTGATGTTAGCATTTAGCTCAAAGCACTGCTGTGCCTTCATACAGCCTCACAGAGCTTCTAGCATGTCTGTAGACTCTCGGTCTTGTTTCTATAGAGAATAACATAGCTTTAGTCTAAGCATTAAGTATTTATGTCTTATGCTATGGTTTAGAAAAGCTGAGATAGTGTGTAAAATCTTCATGAAAAGAAAACAAGAAGTTTAGTCACTACCTAAGATGACCCTGTAAAGGCTACCACTACTTCTTTATCATTGTTTCTATTAAAGTGTTCTTAATGTTAATCTGGCAATACGAGATGGTGGATAGAGGCAGAGATAGACTGAAAGTTAGCTATGAAACTGGCCATCAATTCAGCCTGTTTCTAGCAAGCTGCTATGCCCATCTGTATGACGTGCTGCCTGCCTTGATGTGCTCTGGTTTCACACCGGGGGCAAACTTGTTTATCACCAAGCTTTGACAAATGAGGGGCTGCTGTAAGAGAAGCTTTGGCACTGTGGAGCATAAGAGTTGGAATAATGCGCTTTCAAAAAGTTTTGAAAATATCAGGTTTTCTTCAGGAACATTCAAATTTACAATTATACAATTATCGCAAAATTAACAGCTGATCTAAAGAGATCGGAAGAGCTTTTTTAAAAAACATCTTGTTCCATTTTTAAATCACATAATTACAATAAAATCACTTGTCATCGCGAGGATCATTTTCTGAAGGTGACACAGTAAAGTATGGCACTTCTCTATATATAGCTGCACTTAATTCCTTGCAACTGTATATCTATTACACTACAAAGGCTAAGTGGCTATGTAATGTTTTTTTTGTTCCTTAACTGTACACTCTGCCCGTTTGTCTCTAGACAGTCAGTGTTGAAGCCACAATAATCATACACAACTACAAGGTGGCCTAAGAATATATTTCAAAGAACGAAGTCTTTGCTAAGACAGAAGAAATCCAACACATCCTAGGCTATTAATCCACCTGAACATGTGAACTTCCGCAGCTCTTTCTGGTCTGCGATCTAGGAAACTTCCTGGAACGAGCATGTCTAATCCAGATGTGTTATAATGTGGACCGAGGCCTCCGGCATTTATTTGCATGGCAGCTGTTATTGGGACGCTTCGGTATAGACGTATGCTCTTTTAAAAATGGCATCCGCACACTAAGGTCAAGATGAGTTTCCTCACCGCAACAGCTGTCATCACTGTTCCATTACGTCGACAACAAACGACAGCAGTTAATGTGCTCGGCCTGACATGGAATAAGTGGACGGTGGAGGAATATGAGTAATGACCTAAGTATCTAATAGTCACTACATATGATACAGTTACTGAGTGATAAGTGATTGCGTCTAAGTGCAATACATTTAGATGATTTTTTACCCCACACAAAATGCCAACATCTTCAGTTTTTTTTTGTCTTAACAGTCAAAATGAATATTGAACTGAACGACAGGTGGACTACAATTACTGTTAGGTTGCTAGGGAACCCTGCATGCAGGGAAAATATGAATTGAACCTTTTCCACACAAATTGCACCTCTTAATTATACTGTAATTTGTGCAGAGAAGGCAGAGAAATGGACAAAAAGCCACATTTTATGGAAATGGTGGATGAGGAAATGCAGACTGTAAAAGCACAATGAGGTACAGGAGGATGAGGGATGAGGGTGAGAACCAGAGAGGCAGTCCAAACAGGAAAACAGATCTGACACAGGAGGAAGCAAAATCAGACAAGCAATGGTCCAAAACAGGCAGGTAACAAGTCTCAGGAACAATGGGACAGAACAGAAAACAGTCACTAGAGAGCAAGGCATGTACGATATAGCAACTTCACTTAATGAACTGGCATGGAACAAAGGAAATGAACTGGTATATGGTAAGTGGCTGATGAGTGGATGAGATGCAAGTGGGGAGAAGCTCAGGTGACTGCAGGGCTGATGAGTAGGTACAGGTGTGTAAATCAGTGGGGCAGTCAGGTGATGAGGAAAGGAGGAAAAGTCAGACGACCTGTGGTGGATGCATGGAGAATGGCACTGAAGAAACTAGGAAAAGAGAACTGTGGCTGGAGAGAAGGGACAGGGAGACAGAGGGTGCAAGAATTGCATCCACGTTTCCCTCACTTGTGTCTTAGTTCCACCCACTGGGGATGCATGGAGAGACGAACGGAAACCACGAGAGGAGAGAAAAAATAAGGAAATATGTTTTTAGAGACATACGGCGTCCTTTCCTCTGAATTGTCACGTGAAGCAACGTCCATTTCTGATAATGCTGGCAGCTGATCATAGCTTGATCAGTTGTTCAAAGCTGTCAGTTGGTTCCAACAGCCGGAGATACTTTTGATGGTGTTTGTGTCTGCACACACGAGCACTGTGCTGATAAATACTGATACTAATAAAGTCTCACAGTTATCACCACAGATCAGCATATTTTCTCTATAGCTGTTACCTGTTTACCAAACACCTGCACACCTGCATTCTGTATTTACAGGTGCTGGTCATATAATTAGAATATCATCAAAAAGTTTATTTATTTCAGTAATTCCATTCAAAAAGTTAAACTTGTATAATGTATACATTCATTCCACACAGACTGATATATTTCAAGTGTTCATTCCTTTTAATTTTGATGATTATAACTGACAACTAATGAAAACCCCAAAATCAGTATCTCAGAAAATTAGAATATTGTGAAAAGGTTCAATATTGAAGACACCTGGTGCCACACTCTAATCAGCTAATTAACTCAAAACACCTGCAAAGGCCTTTAAATGGTCTCTCAGTCTAGTTCTGTAGGGCAAGACCCAAAAGGTCATTGCTAAAGAGGCTGACTGTTCACAGAGCTCTGTGTCCAAGCAGATTAATAGAGAGGCAAAGGAAAGGAAAAGATGTGGTAGAAAAAAGTGTACAAGCAATAGGGAAAACCACACCCTAGAGAGGATTGTGAAACAAAACCCATTCAAAAATGTGGGGGAGATTCACAAAGAGTGGACTGCAGCTGTAGTCAGTGCTTCAAGAACCACCACGCAAAGACGTATGCAAGACATGGGTTTCAGCTGTCGCATTCCTTGTGTCAAGCCACTCTTGAACAAGACACAGCGTCAGAAGCGTCTCGCCTGGGCTAAAGACAAAAAGGACTGGACTGCTGCTGAGTGGTCCAACGTTATGTTCTCTGAGGAAAGTAAATTTTGCATTTCCTTTGGAAATCAAGGTCCCAGAGTCTGGAGGAAGAGAGGAGAGGCACAGAATCCACGTTGCTTGAAGTCCAGTGTAAAGTTTCCACAGTCAGTGATGGTTTGGGGTGCCATGTCATCTGCTGGTGTTGGTCCACTGTGTTTTCTGAGGTCCAAGGTCAACGCAGCCGTCTACCAGGAAG
>NC_060163.1:15553550-15554615 GCF_021292245.1 Micropterus dolomieu
TCCCTTTGGAAATCAAGGTCCCAGAGTCTGGAGGAAGAGAGGAGAGGCACAGAATCCACGTTGCTTGAAGTCCAGTGTAAAGTTTCCACAGTCAGTGATGGTTTGGGGTGCCATGTCATCTGCTGGTGTTGGTCCACTGTGTTTTCTGAGGTCCAAGGTCAACGCAGCCGTCTACCAGGAAGTTTTAGAGCACTTCATGCTTCCTGCTGCTGACCAACTTTATGGAGATGCAGATTTCATTTTCAGGACTTGGCACCTGCGCACAGTGCCAAAGCTACCAGTACCTGTTTAAGGACCATGGTATCCCTGTTCTTAATTGGCCAGCAAACTGGCCTGACCTTAACCCTAGAGAAAATCTATGGGGTATTGTGAAGAGGAAGATGCGATACGCCAGACCCAACAATGCAGAAGAGCTGAAGGCCACTATCAGAGCAACCTGGGCTCTCATAACACCTGAGCAGTGCCACAGACTGATGGACTCCATGCCACGCCGCATTGCTGCAGTAATTCAGGCAAAAGGAGCCCCAACTAAGTATTGAGTGCTGTTCATACTTTTCAGTTGGCCAACATTTCTAAAAATACTTTTTTTTGTATTGGTCTTAAGTAATATTCAAATTTTTGGAGATACTGAATAAGTTGTCAGTTTTAATCATCACAATTAAATGAAATAAACAGACATCATATGTCTGTGTGTAATGAATGAATATAAAATCCAAGTTTCACTTTTTGAATGGAATTACTGAAATAAATCAACTTTTTGATGATATCCTATTTATATGACCAGCACCTATAGTGTGTTCTCACATCCTTAACTATGTTATTGTAGTTAGTGATCAACCAGATTGTTGGTGTTGGAATCAGACAGGTGTTGGCTTTGGCTCAGAAAGAATGCGTAAAACTTTGAAACACTTTGTTCATTAAAGATGTGACAACACACGGAGCTTGGTGAGGCGGCATGAGTAACAGGCAAATCGCAGCTAAAAACAATACATCTGTGGTCAGATATGGTCATGTCCACTAATTCCACAGAGGAAATGCTGACACCCAGGGTAAAAACCAAGTCCA
>NC_060163.1:15554635-15571592 GCF_021292245.1 Micropterus dolomieu
ATTGTGTTTATGTGTAGTAATGAGTTCAGAAAAATAGTGTGTTCTCGCATCCTTAACCATTTTATTGTAGTTAATTAATAAATCCTTCAGACTGAGGTAATGGACTTGGAGATTGGATTTTTTCCATCTGCGCTCTGCTTTCCTGCATTCCCTTTTTAGGCTGCGAATGCTGTCATTTATCCAGGGTTGCTTACTAGCTTTAGACGTAGGCCTAACCTTTAGAGGAGCAGTAATATTTAGTGACGACAAGCAGATATGATTGAAGTGATCGACCAGATTGTTGGTGTTGGAATCAGACAGGTGTTGGCTTTGGCTCTGAAAGAATGCGCAAAACTTTGAAACACTTTGTTCATTAAAGATGCGACAACACACGGAGCTTGGTGAGGCGGCATGAGTAACAGGTGAATCGCAGCTAAAAACAATACATCTGTGGTCAGATATGGTCATGTCCATATTAATTATTATAAATTATAACAAATATGATAGGTTGCAGCCCTCCAACTTTAAGAGTGAGAACTTCAAAGGAGTTAAATTCATCACAGCATACTTGATGACATTTAAATTTTTTCCTATACACGCTCACTAGCCCACCACCACGACCACTGACCCTCGGTTGACTAAAGCAATCATATTGAGGCGGACACAGTTCAGCTAGCTGGCTATAGTCATTCATTTGCAACCAGGATTCAGTTAAAAACATAAAATCTAGATTTGCAGACAAGATAAAATCATTTAAGATAAAAATACCACCGGGGTTCATTTAGATACGCCTACAACAAAAAATACATATATATAAACATATTTTTTGAATCTACTCCTACACTGTAGCTCCAATTGCCACCAATGGTTCATCATTGGACTTAACATATATAAAATGGTATAAAGCTTGTTGATAGCTCCTTTCATTTTCAAGATATTGACCAATAAAATTGTAAAGGGGCGTGGCTCAGGACATAAATAGACAAAAATCCGCAACTGTTGGTGCAATCATCACAAAACTCACAGAATATGTCCCCATGAGTGCTGGAAATATACTCTGAAAGTTTCATTCAAATCGACCACTAGGGGGCTGCTTTAAATGCATCGTAAATGGGATTATTCAAATTAAGCTATAAATCAGAAAATCATTACTTAAACTTATATAACCACGTGTGTAAAGTTATTTTGAAGTTGTTAATGCGAAAAAAGGTCTGAACCAGCAAATCGCATCATGTATGGTGTAAGAACACTTTCAAACTTTCATATTCGTATATTTTTAACATTTATGCATCCATGCGTTTTCATACATGTGAGTCAATAAAATTACATTTCTGTTTTTATGTGAGTGTGACTCTAGAAGCTATGACTGTTCACATTCATGAGTACAACTCTGATTTCTAAGACTACGAATTCTTCACTATGAACACAAATTCAAGTATGTGGGTACGAGTCAAGAACAGCTGAAATGACGTCACAGGACAGGTTATCGAACCTCGATTCCATCTAACGCGCATGCATCAGAGGTGAAAGATGGCTAACAACAGACCTGAGGCTGCTAGCCTAGGCTCAGCATCACAGGTAAAGTAAATAATGTGTTCATTCAACATTTTTTATACGATTTTACTATTTTTATAGCACTTTATAATGATTTACATTTCTGACATTATTGTTTTAGGTTTCAACCTAATGATATTTACTCGCTGTTAACTCTAGTGCTAGACGACGTTAGCGTTGATGAAGTGCTCTGTGTGAAAGTAACGTTAACCTTATAACGGTAACGTTAGTTAACTTAGTGATGTTACAACTGTTTCGCCGATTGACACTGAACTGCAAGATCTACCATAACGTTACCTGAAATAAACTTCACTGCTATCATATGTTTGGCAATGTCAACCAGAGCAGTAATAACAACTGAGCCAGACGTAGTAATTGTTTTAGCTTGCAAGCTAAGGATAACGTCATTTACGCCTCTTAGTTTGCCAAAATACTTCAGTTGTGCTGTTTTGTAAGTCTATCTAGCCAAACGTTACATAATGTTGAATTGGTACGGATAAGTTAACGGTAGGCATATGTATTTTTGACATTTACAGGGACCATTGGCTACTCAGCTACTGCAGCGTCTGGAATCAAGGATCAGTGACACATTAAGTCAACCATACTTTAATTTGGACTACTTCCAGTATGTTGTAAATTAGGAAGCCTTTATACTGACATCTGCATCTACTATTTTAAACATCCCAGCTGAAAGTTGTGGAGTGTCTTTTATCCCTTCAAAGAAAGATCCACGCAGCTCTTTCCCAAGAGAGTCCCTGTGTTTTTAGTAGAGAAGGAGGACGCGGCTGACCAAAATCTAGTTTTTCTGAGGAGCTGCTGTCCAGGCTCATTGACATGCCCTTACTAGTGTCTTGTATCGCCAACCTGCTGCGTGTCAGCCAAAGTACTATTTTCCGTATGCATGAACTCGGATTGTCCACAAGACGTACATACAGCAGTTTATCTGACCTGAACTGGATGATGCTGTGCTGACCATAAAAACCAGGATCCCAAACACAGGGTACAGAATGGGTAAAGGTTGTCTGCAAGCAAACGGACATAGAGTTCAGTGGAATCGCATTAAGGAGTCCATGCACAGAGTTGACGCTCCAGATATTTTGGAAAGAATGACACAGCTGGGTGGCATCGTCAAGAGGACATACTTCGTACAGCGGCCTTTGTCATTAGTGCATGTGGACCCAAGCCATAAGCTCATAACGTAAGGTTTTAATTTATTTATGTACTTTATTATTGGTGTTGAGTTAATGTAGCTCTTTTCATTGACTGCTCATTGTCATCTCATTTTTTTGATTTCATGGTACAACATCGTCATATTTGGCGCAATAGATGGTTACTCAAGAAAGGTGCGCCACTTTTTTAATACTTTTATTATAGTGCTTTATTGTTCCTGTATATGTTTATGTTCATGGATTCACTGTTGATAGACTTCATATGGGTCCGTCCGCATTTGTCGTTTTAGAATCCAAAACGTATGAGAGAACCAAATTCAAATAACTGTCCAATTTTGTTTTTTTGCAAATTCCTTTTTTTCACTGTACTGATGGGGCGGCAGTGGCTCTGGAGGTAGAGCAGGTTGCCTGTTGCCTGTTGCCTGTTGCCTGTTGCCTGTTGCCTGTTGCCTGTTAACCGGAAGGTCAGCGGTTCAATCCCTTGCTCCTCCAGGCTGCATGATGAAGTGTCCTTGGGCAAGATACTGAACCCCGAATTGCTTCTGGGGAATGTTCTGCCAGTGTATGAATGTTAGTTTCTGTTTGTGCACTTAGGCATAGTGAATTAATGTGTGTGAATGCAGATGTAGTGTAAAAGTGCTTTGAGTGGTCGAAAAGACTAGAAAGGCGCTATACAAATACGGAGCATTATTGATGGAAGCATGTTAGCAACAGTAGTTGTTTCCGTGCAGTTTAATACTGCACATTTATCCATGTGCATAGCAAGAGTCACATTTAATAACATAGGGAGAGAAAGTAGAGGAGAGAGGAGCTCAGTGCATCATAGGAAATCCCCCGGCAGTCTAGGCCTATAGCAGCATAACTAAGGCATGGTTCAGGACTCACCTGAGCCAGCCCTAACTATAAGCTTTATCAAAGAGGAAAGTCTTAAGTCTAATCTTAAATGTGGAGATGGTGTCTGCCTCCTGAACCCATTTTTGCAACGAAAGATTTTTTTAATTGTGTCTCTCGAAGTAGAAGACAACCTCCTCTATACCTGTTATTTGAAAGTTTATATGTGCTCTATATGTTGACTCTTGCTGTGCACATGGATTCATGCACAATATTAAACCACATGTATTAACTACTGTTGCTAACATGCTTCCATCTGTCCAGGTTTATTTATTTTTATTACTTAACATTTTTCATCTAACCTTACCCTGGTATGTTAGTCCTTGTATAATGTTACACAATGGCCATCCTTGGCTTCTATTTTTAAATATTTACCTTTAATTCCAGGTCACCTGACCCACCTGCCTTGTCTTTCTTCAAACGGAGAAACGAAAAAAGGAATTTGCAAACACCAAAATCAGACCCGTAACATTGTTTGAACTGGTTTTCTTGTTTGGATTCAGAAAAATGGGGAAATTAAACATTATTTCCTTTTCTTTGTTTTTTGGTTCCAAACAACATATCACAACGTATATGCACGGAGAAGCAAGAGAATATAATGAGAAGAGGGGGGAGCAGCTCCAGCAGGGGATGCCAAACTTCTCTTTCCCGAGCCACATTAATCAGCTCTGACTGAGGCGTTCTCAGGCCAGTGTGGAGATATAATCTCTCCACCTAGTCCTGGGTCTTCCCTGAGTCCTCCTCCCAGCTGGACGTGCCTTTCAACTGGCTCCTTTCAACGCAAAGGAGCAGCGGCTCTACTTTGAGCTGCGGATGGCCGAGCTTCTCACCCTATCTCTAAGGGAGACACCAGCCACCCACCTGAGGAAACCCATTTTGGCCACGTGTACCCGCAATCTTGTTCTTTCGGTCATGACCCAGCCTTCATGACCATAGGTGAGGGTAGGAGCGAAAATTGACAGATAGATCGAGAGCTTTGCCTTACGGCTCAGCTCTCTTTTCGTCACAACGGTGCAGTAAAGCGAGTGCAACACCGCCCCCCGCTGCTCCAATTCTCCGGCCAATCTCCTGCTCCAGTCTCCCCTCACTCATGAACAGGACCCCGAGGTACTTGAACTCCTTCACTTGGGGTAAGGATTCATTCCCTACATGGAGTTGGCACTCCACCAGTTTCCTGCTAAGAACCATGGCCACAGATTAAGAGGTGCTAATCCTTATCCCAACCGCTTCACACTCTGCTGCGAACCGATCCAGTGAGAGCTGAAGGTCACAGACCGATGATGCCATCAGGACCACATCATCCGCAAAAAGCAGTGACGAGATCCCAAGCCCACCGAACCGCAACCCCTCCTCACCACGACTACGCCTCGATATCCTGTCCATGAATATCACAAACAGGATTGGTGAAAAGCGCAGCCCTGGCGAAGGCCAACCCTCACCTGAAAAGAGTCTGACTTACTGCCGAGTACTCGGACACAGCTCTCGCTTTGGATGTACAGGAATTGGATAGCCCTGAGAAGGGCCCCCCTCACCCCATACTCCCGTAGCACCTCCCACAGTATCTCCCGGGGGACCCGGGTCATACGCCTTCTCCAGATCTACGAAGCACATGTAGACTAGATGGGCATACTCCCAAGCCCACTCCAGGATCCTTGTGAGAGTAAAGTGCTGGTCCGTTGTTCCACGACCAGGACGAAACCCGCATTGTTCCTCTTCGATCTGAGGTTTGACTATCAGCCGAACCCTCCATTCCAGCACCTTGGAGTAGACTTTACTGGGGAGGCTGAGAAGTGTGATACCCCTGTAATTGGCACACACTCTCTGGTCCCCCTTTTTGAACAGGGGACCCACAACCCCAGTCTGCCACTCCTTGGGCACTGTACCTGACTTCCACGCAATGTTAAAGAGACGTGTCATCCAAGACAGCCCCTCCACACCCAAAGCTTTTAGCATTTCTTGGCAGATCTCATCAATCCCCGGGGTTTTGCCACTGTGGAGTTGTTTGACTACCTCAGTGACTTCCACCAGGGATATTGACAAGAAATCCCCATCAGCCTCCAGCTCTGCCTCTACTAGAGAGGGCGAGTCAGTCGGATTTAGGAGTTCCTCTAAATGTTCCTTCCACCGCTCAATTACCTCGCCAGTTGAGGTCAACAGGTTCCCATCCTTACTGTACACAGCTTGGACGGTTACCCGCTTCCCCCCCCTGAGGTGGCGGGCAGTTCTCCAGAAGCCCTTTGGTGCCGACCAAAAGTCCTCCATGTCTTCTCCAAACTTCTCCCACATCCGTTGCTTTGCAGAAGCTGCGGCCCTTTGGGCCCGTCGGTGCCTTGCAATCTGCCTCTGGATTCCTCCGAGACAACAAATCCTGGAAGGCCTCCTCCTTCAGTCAGACGGCTTCCCTGACCACCGGTGTCCACCACGGTGTTCGAGGGTTACCGCCCCTTGAGGCACCTAAGACCTTGAGACCACAGCTTCCCACTGCGGCTTCAGTGATAGAAGCTTTGAACATTGCCCATTCATGTTCAATGTCCCCAACCTCCACAGGGATGCCAGAAAAGCTCCGCCGGAGGTTTGAGTTGCAGATCTCACGGACAGGGGCCTCCTCCAGTTGTTCCCAGTTCACCCGCACTACCCATTTGGGCTTACCAGGTCTGTCCAGAGTCTTCCCCCACCGCCTGACCCAACTCACCACCAGATGGTGATCAGTTGACAGCTCCGCCCCTCTCTTCACCTGAGTGTCTGAAACATGCGGCCTCAAATCAGATGAAACGATTACAAAATCGATCATTGATCGTCGGCCTAGGGTGCTCTGGTACCATGTACATTTATGAGCATCCTTATGCTCGAACAAGGTGTTCGTTATAGACAATCCATGACTAGCACAAGTCTAACAACAAACACCCACTCGGGTTCAGATCAGGGGGGCAGTTCCTCCCAATCACGCCTTTCCAGGTATCTCCATCATTGCCCACATGCGCGTTGAAGTCTCCCAGCAGAACTATGGAATCCCCTACTGGAGCCCCATACAGAACTCCATTCAGGGTCTCCAAGAAGGCCGAATACTCTAAACTGCTATTTGGTGCATATGCACAACAACAGTCAGTCAACAGTTCCCCCCCCCCCCCCCCACCTTGAGCAACTCCAGAGAAGAATAGTGTCCATCCACTATCAAGGAGTACGGTTCCAGAACCAAGACTGTGCGTGGAGATCAGCCCCACCAGATCTAATTGGTAGCGCTCCATCTCCCGCACAAGTTCTGGCTCCTTCCCCCACAGAGAGGTGACGTTCCACATCCCTAGAGCCAGCCTCTGCTGCCCGGATCTGGTCCGTCGAGGCCCCTGACCTTCACCTCCACCGATGTGGCAGCGCACCAGACCCCTGTGGATCTTTTGATGGATGGTGGGTCCAAAGGATGGAGAGGGGGGGTGCCACTTATCATCAGGCGTCTTTATGAACCATTCTCAGTCTGGCCCCTCACCTGGAAGCACTTTGCCTTGGGAGACCCTACCAGGAGCACTAGGCTCCAGAGAACACACCCTCCAGGCACGCAAACCTCTCCACCATGATAAGGTGATGGTTCCCGGAGAGGATGTCAGAAAGCTTATTTTAATTATTTATTTTATGTTGATTATTTATTCTGACTCTAATCTATTTTTTATTTTACCTTTGTTGCTTTGACACCTGATTTTTCTTGTGGTTGTAGGCCTGTAGGCCAAGTACTTTGCCTTTGCAGATTCACCATATGAAACTCTGTGTGTCTGTATAGATACTGCATCTGGAACCAGCAACAAATAACTGCTCAAACACTGCCCTTTCATTTTTCCTGAAGGCAGTAGAAAACTATGGCTGGCCAGTAACATAGCTTCCAGGTAAATAGTGATATCTTGTGCTGCAGTTTCTATGCTCTTGTTGATCATTTCTGTAATGTTCAATGGAATATTTTGTTGTGATGAATATAAAAATACATATATAAATATATATATATATATATAATATAAAGCTTTTCCCCCCCATTCATTTTCAAAGGTCAGGGGTGATGAAGGCGTTGAAAATGTCGCCATTGCTGAAACCATGTTCAGTGTTAAAGGCACTGGAAGAGGGAGCTTCATCGCTGGCTGAAGTGACACAACCAAAGGTTAAAATAATAATTTGCATAATTTACAGTATATTCATAGTGACAATGTTAAATCATTGTCAAAAATTATTTTAAGTAAGACTATATGCAAGATTACTTTTGAGTTGAGTGAGTCCTATTATTTCCTATCTAGGATTAAGTACCTATGGCGAGATGTCTGGACCTGTGTCACTCATCAGTTCTTCACAGTCTAGAGGAAGATGGCCTGTTGGATTTGGCAGATGCTGTTCATCTGTTTTGTGCCCATTATGTGTTCCTTCCGCGTCTGGCAGAGGCCCTTCACACCTTCACAGAAGGCTGGGTCAACCATCCCTTACGATCTGAAGGTGGACTCACCCCTAACCAACTCTGGGTTATGGGTAACATGCAGGACCCTTGTGACCCAGATGAAGATTTGCAGGTTTGTTGAAGCTATCTCTCACGGTGGTCTCCAAAGGCAAAGTGCAGTAAAAAGTTTTCAACCTGAAGGTGTGGATTTAGAGTTATATAACAATTTTAAAGATGTCAATAACTCTTGAAGAAAGTTATTGAATAATAATATAGATGTAAGAGGGTAGTGTGTTGCTTCACTTAAGCACACAATTAGACCTGTCAACTGTAATAAAAAAGAGGATATATAAAAGGATATAAAAGGATAATGTGAAAGATTTTCAGTTTTTATTGTCTTTAGTCACTGCACTATGCCTTTGTAGGTCAATGTGTGCTTGGTTGTGTTTTCAAATATTTCTAAATATTGTTTCATACAAAATAACACTATTTTCAGAACATGGAGCTGTTTGGGACTGACTGGGAGATGTTTGAAAGTGTGCCTGAAGAACCTTATGGAGTTCAAGTCCCAGATATTGAGTGCCCGTTGACTCCAGCTATTATGGAAACTGTACAGTCCATGATAAATCCCTCTGGATTGTCTGTCATTTATATATCAATGGTTCAGTGCATTGAAAGTCTATGTGTGACACAAAGAAACATCTAAGATACAATCAGTCCTTGCAAAAGATTTAATGGAATGAAGTTGAACATTTGCAAACAAAGCCTGAGAGTTACAAAAGACTTGCTGCTGTGACAATAGTTAATTTTAACATGGGAGTAACAGTGATGTAAAAACAAACTCATTCATTTTGGTTTTGAAGTGAACCATCACTAACAGCAAAATGAATGAGTTTGCAACAATGAATAACAAAGTTATTCACAGAAACAGGACGTTGTCAAATAAAAATGCCAATAAAACAATACAATGAATATTTTGACTTATGGCAGTTACTTGGTAGTTTTCCCTTGGACTGAGTTGTTACGCCCATGGCATATGGCTAGTGTCATAATGTTTTGGAATTCACTGAATATTTTCAGGTGCACTGAGGGAAATGTGATTGTATGAGTGCAGGCGCTAACAATAGGGAAACAGTGTGTTGTGTGTCACTGTCATGGTGGAATCTCACATTTAGTCCTTATCACTTGAACAGGCTTGTATCCCTGTCCGGTGATCCACTGCATGATTCAAACTTTCTGGAACAATATTGTTGTTGCTTGGGCCACCTTGTTCTTAAAAAAGAGATTAAATGTGAGTCTGGATAAAAAACAATTAAGATGCTGCTGCCTTCCTTTAATTTTGAAGTTCATACAATTAGTTAATACAATCCCTCAATTAAATGAGATTAACCTATTAAGCCTAGCCCCTTTTTGGGTTGGGAGCAGGGGGTGTTAAAAGCCCTGGCTGTCTAGTTTATGGCTGTAAAATTTCATGAAGCAGTGTTATTCTAGAGGTCACAATATTAAATATCACGTTACTTCAAGATTCTGCAAAAGAAACGTTAAACCTGGTGAATTTATTGGAGTATATTAATTGATAGCTAGACCCAAATTACTGTAGGACAGCAGAAGAAAAGCTTACAATCTCTTTATCATTCTATATTGGCTAAAGCATACCAGAATCCTCAATTTCCTGAAGGTAGTCCTGGAAAAAGTTCATGATGTTTGTTTCCATGCGGTGTTTGGCAGAACCAATCTCACTGAAGACAGGGCGGCTGTTCTCCAGAATGAAGATTGCATCCACCTTTAAGCAGAAGGAAATTAATTTCAGTCTGACTCAACATAGTAATTCTTGCAGAAAACATAAATGCTTAATTAAAAGCAGGCACAAACCTATGTTGAGCTACTAGGACTTGTTGTTACAGTCTCTATGAAGAATCAGCACTTTTTTTAGAGCTGCAGGCCTTTTCTGAGCTGGTCAAGCATCGGGATGAATCTCATGGTGGAGTGAAGTATAACAGCTCTCAGGGACAATTTAAAAGTTATTTCAGGAGAATCTACTTTTGTGGTAAAACTTTTAGTTTAGTGTAGAGAAGATTAGACATCTGCACTTGTGTCTGTTAAATTATAATTTGGTGACATTTAAAAGTGGTTTGACAACATAGCTTTGCAAGAAAGAAATTCCAAATCAAGTCATAAATTGTTGTACAAACCCCTTTGCCATAATAACATAATAAAACCAAAAATCTGTCTATCTACAATCTACCTTATCATGCTGTCTCTTTTATCCACAGACACGCCTCCAGTGTATCCGCAGGTCACAATGTCCCCAATCAGGTCGCTGATGTTTTCATCACTAGAGCTGTTTATCTGAAAGTCGTATAGTGTTAAGTGAAAGTTGTTCTCATTGCATCATTGTGCTCTACGGTCAAACAAACAAGCAAGTCATTAGATTTGTGCAATCCATATCATAATGGAGTTAATACTATTATTGACCTTGATAAAATTAGACTTACCTTTATAATTAGCTGAGACAGTTTCAAATCTGTGACATCACTGGCAGACACTTGAATGCTGTCAGAATCACCAGAGCAAAGATATCTGAAGCACCACTCACGCAAGAAGTTAGGGCAAGGTCCGCCTTCTGCCAGACTAGCTGCCATGACTTCTCCTGCAGTCCTAATAACCGAAAGAATGAAACAATTGAAACACAGCAAGCTAAAGTAGTACTGGAATTAATACGCTTTAAGACAACATGCAAAAAGAAGTTACAGGATTCTTCCTTTTCTTATCTGGACCTTCAACAAAGAGTCTTTTTTCTATCTCTACCAGCATTTCTGGAAAACAAAAAATAACATTTTTCAATAAGCAGTTGAGCTCGTAGCACCACCAGAGGCCCCCTGTTGACACATGTGTCTGATTAAACAAATATGGACATACACCTGTACCTGTGAGGAATTCTTTGGTAAGGGCACCAGTATCAATGCCTGCCTCGGCAAAGAATGTGACCTTAAGTCTACATTTTGGTGAGGTCTTCTTCCACCGTTGCCACTGTTGCATACCTCTGTTGTAGAGATCAGTTCGCGGCACACAGATGGAAAACGTGTTTGTCTCATCCACTTCACAAGCGATCCACTTCAAGATGTCCTCAGCACTGGAAAATGAAAAAATACAGACATTGAACATTACAAAGGGATAACAACAGGCCTTTTTTTAACATTGAACATTTACAACTAAATTTATGGGTGGTTTTATGATTTTATAGATGTTTGCTACTGTTTTTTAACGTCGTCGTTAGGCCTAGTACAATTTCCGCACTGGTGACGTTCTCAGGAGTGAGGTGAGGCCTCAATGAAAGTCCAAACGGGCAAAAATATCACAAACATACCATCTTTTTGGATTACTAGATTTCTCTATGCTCACAATTGCTCAACAGGAAAAACTAACTGATCCTGCAGTATCTCTTTAAAGGTTTAGTGTTCGGATAACATAATTCACCACCATAATTCTTTAATACACAATTTTACCTTTGAAAGGTACTGATTGGATCACTTGACTCATTGTCATTGTCATCTGAAGTTCTGCACACAAAGAAAAAAAACAGTCCTAAATTAACAATATACAATTACATATAAAATGAAAAAATTTGGCACGCAATCTCCTTACATGTCATTTATTATCAAATCAACATGGTATACATAAGTAGTTACATAAGTATACATATACATTAGTATACATAAGTAGCACTGAAACCAATATTACCGTAATCTGCAACTGGCTGCATGGATCTCAGGATGAAATGCATTTTCGCACATAGGACACTCAGCTGTCTAAAAAAGTAATTTACAATGCATGTGAATAAAGCGTCACACTACTTCTGAAATATAAGAAAACATATCTAAGCTAAAGAACCTTCAACACACTTGTAGGGCCTAATTTATAGCTAACAAATGGCATTTGTAAATGATGTCTATGAAGATTCTCAGTCATCCAGGTCATAGTTATCCAACGAAGGTTAATGTCAAGGGCAACTGACTTTGAAAGAAGCCATCACACCCGGGTCGAGAAGCCGTCATTGAACCGAGGAGGGGGTCTACGCCACCACTTATCCCCCACTTACAATGCTGTCCTTTCATCACTTCCCAGGAAACTCAACAAACGTAACCTATTGGCCTCAGGTGAAGATACCAACGATGGTCGTTCAGTCTTGGCCTCGAGTAGTCCTAATAACTGTAACGACTGTCGTCACAGCGACCAGGAACACTAACAAACCAGCAGTATCGATGACCCTGGCAAACGACCCCACTGAGGTTAAATAGCGGAGTTTCCCTGCCAGTCAGTCAGAACTGAAGAAGTCCTTTGGATAAGGGACGAAACGTCTTCCAGTATCTTCAACCAAGTCCAGTTGCCCTTGACTTTAACCTTTGTACATTTGTAAATTAGGATCTTAACTAAAAATAACTAACTAAATTAAAAATATCTTACCTTGTCTGTCTGGTAGCAAAGGCAGCTGAAAATACATCTTCCTTGCAGCTTTCCTGGGGATAAAACACAATAACAACACTTTTCAGTGCAGTACACAATAAAAACGTATTATTTCAATCCAAAAAATCCTGAAACAATGCCTAAAAGACCAAGCTTTTACACACTTCTTCAGCTGAATTACACAAAACTACAATTCTTTATTGCATTCCTTTATGTGTCCTGGAAGAATCTGAAGCGTAACCATTTCCTTGCAGGCTGTACATTGGGCTTTGGGCATCTTCTCAAATTCCTTTGCTTCTGGTGGTAAAGGAATTATATCCAGTTCTTCTTCTTCTTGTAAAGGAGCAATGTACATTGTGTATATTCCATTCCCGCTGACTGCTTTTAGCTGCTGGCCGGTGTATCCATTTAATTCTTGAGGGATAACAGCCAACCAACGCTATATTAAATATAGCCAATCTGGATATAGAGCAATTACTCAAAAACAATTTGAAAACCATGGACATTAATTCAGTGTGTGTGCCTACATACCTGTGGACTTGTGCAGCAACCAGCCATATTTTCCAGCCTTGGATATGTTTTCAAAAGCAAATCTGTTAACTAAAATAACAGAAGCATGATTAAGTCTGTAATAAAATGATTTATATTTCTGAACTACCATATATTTTGTATATATTATTTTGTCTACTATACTAATATTAATTACATCAAGCATTAATATTCGTGCGTGCATTGATATTGACTACCAGCTATATACAGCGTGCTAGCCTTGAAAATCCAGCTGTATTATAACATTAACTTAGCTCTCCTTATTAGCTAGGCTCCTTACATGCTTGCTAATAACTTTTTTTAAGCCGGGTCTCCGACATTGACAGCGTTGTGTTGGACAGATTTGTGCAGCTGTGTTCCATGAGGGAGAGAGAGAGAGGTATGGGTGAGTGAGAGAGAGAGAGGGACGAGCGAGAGGAAGTGCTGCGCGAATGCGCTACGGCGCTCTGCAATCAAATATGATTTTAAATAGGCTTTGTAAAAAAAAAAATCAAGTCAGCGTTGATATTGTGGTGGGCCGCCACAAATAAATGAACGTATGGGAAACACTGGTGATGTTTTCATTAATAATTAATGAACGTTTTCCAAGGCCAGCCAGTATAAGCTGTAGTTCCTCTTCTCCTTTTGGTGTTTTATCACGTTGTTTTTCAAGAAGAAAAAAGTCCACCAAAAAACTCATCCCGGGTTGTGTTGGTGTATATAGTGCAAAACGCTTTTTGCCTCTGGCCTCCTTTTGAAAAAATCCAGGAAAAGACCTAAACATGTAAGATGGTAAACTATTATTCTCATCTTTTATCATCCATCAACACAGAACAACCTAACATATTCAAAGCAAAAAATATTAAAAAATCTTCAAAGCAAATTAATTTAATGTTTAAAATCTGTACCGATTTTCCACCCTTTTGCTGACATTAGAATTGGGACCTAATTTGTCTAAAAGTACCTACACTGGGAGCGCAATTACAAAATGAATGCAGACAACAACCCATGTATCCTACCGAGCCATTTCTTGTTTCACAGACTGTCCAGAGTCATTGATGCCTAACTGTCGCCACTGACTGCTCTCCCTGTCCAACAGCAGCTTCTCCTGTACTGCCCTGACTGACTGGCCTGACATTCGACGGTACACTGTTTCTCAGCAGCAACACCAGGTTTTGGGCTTTGCTTAAGATATCTATTAATTGGACCTGAGTAATAAGAAAGACAATAACTAAATGCCAAATGTTATTGCCATAAGTATTTTTAGTATTGTAAAGAATTCCTGCAAAACACATTAATCATAGTAAGGTTTGTCAACGTCACGGGCCTCTGTCCGCATTCAGACCAAAAAGTAAGCACGTCCAAGCTGGAAAGTCTTTTGTTCTTTAGACAGCTCAGTGCTGAAGAAAAAGTTGGCTAAGTTATTAGCATTACTGATCTAGTGGACATTGCTAAACATATGATTACAGTGCAGTTTACATCTTTCACACAGAGCACTTAACGCTAAAGTCATCTAGCACTAGAGTTAACAGCGAGTAAATATTGTTAGCTTGCAAGCTAAAACAATTACTTCGTCTGGCTCAGTTGTTATTACTGCTCTAGTCGACATTGCTAAACATGTGATAGCAGTGAAGTTTATTTCAGGTAACATTATTGCAGATCTTGCAGTTCAGTGTCAATCGGCGAAACAGTTCTAACATCACTAAGTTAACTAACGTTAACTTTATAACGTTACTTTCACACAGAGCACTTCATCAACTCTAACGTTGTCTAGCACTAGAGTTAACAGCAAGTAAATATCGTTAGGTTGAAACCTAAAACAATAACGTCTATGAGTTGCAGAAATGTAAATCATTATAAAGTGCTATCAAAATAGTACAATCTTATAAAAAATGTTGAATAAACACATTATTTACTTTAACTGTGCTAACTAACTAAGCCTAGGCTAGCAGCCCCAGGTCTTTTGTTAGCCATCTTTCGCCTTTGATGCATGCGTGTCACATGGAATCGAGGTTCAATTCAACCTGTCCTGTGACGTCATGTCAGCTGTTCTTGACTCATACCCACAAACTTGAATTTATGTTCATAGTGAAGAATTCGTAGTAGAAATCAGAGTTGTACTCTATGTGAATGTGAACAGTCATAGAGTCACACTCACATAAAAACATCTCACATTGTGGATCAGATGTCCCACCTGGTGCCAGAGAGCTGCAGAGACAATGAGTCCTCATTGTGCTGATGGGGTGGACTGACATGGAAAGGCCTTCTTTCCTTCTGTTTAATTTGACTTTTAAATATTGTCCATATTTGTATCAGATCCATTTAAAAAAAATATGGTTTATGGTTCACTTGTAATAAATTCTATATATATTAGCACTCCCTGTCTTTACTACTTACTGAAAAGCGAATCGTATACCACAGATAAAACATGAAACATTAAAGCTGAACTCTAAAGAACATCAGTCCAGTATAAGTTAAAAAGTGAAAATACTCCCAAAATGTTTCACATAAAATGTTTAAAAGTAATTATGCAGTGTATTTCTGTGTGTGCAGGAGTATTTTTACTTTCTACCTTGTACTTTAAGATAAATAAGGAGCCATACACCCAGTACCCATATACTGTATATCAGAGCCTGTTGGGTTTAGGGCATTGCTCCAAGAAGCTTTTTGGTACGTCTGGACATGATACATGTGCCACAGAAATTTCATATATGTAGGTTAAACGTGTGGCAGGGGCTGCTTTGTTAAAGTTCCTGTTGCCAGCAGGTGGCGCTATGACTGTGGGTGAATGTCGGTATGTACATGTGTTCAGGGCGGGACTCTCATCCTACATGTACAGTTTGGTGCAGATGTGAGCATGTACACTGAAGTTATAATAACTTCCTGTTTCATGGCGAATCATCGACGCCACGGACACGCCCATTGACAAAAACTCACAGATAGCACAACTTTTTATCTTCAATGCCTTTAGAAGGCACAGCAGAAATTTGAAGTCGATCCGACTAAATCCCTAGGAGGAGTTTGTTAAAGTACGGAGTGTGTAAATCATCCAAAAATGGCCATAAAATTCAAAATGGCCGACTTCCTGTTGGGTTTAGGCTATGGCTCCAAGAGACTTTTTTGTGCGTCTGGACATGATACATGTCCCCAGGAAATTTCGTGCATGTAGGTTGAACGTGGACGAGTGGCTAATTTTTTCCAATTTTCTAGGTGGTGCTAGCGAGTCATTTTGCCACGCCCATGCGCGAAACCCATAAAATATGAAATTTTTCACCAGTTCTGACGTGTGCAAAGTTTGGTGAGTTTTACCACACATTCTCCCTTCACCTTTACTTTTTATAAATGCCAACTGTTGCTAAGAAATTGATGAATGCAACATTTATAATGACCCCTGGTCACTGAATGCATTTTCAATTCAATTCAATTCAATTTTATTTACATAGCGCCAAATCACAACAACAGTTATCTCACAGCGCTTTTCATAAAAGAGCAGGTCTAGACCGTACTCTGTGATGATATTTACAGAAGCCCAACAGTTCCCACCAAGAGCAAGCACTAGGCGACAGAGGCAAGGAAAAACTTCCTTTTAAGAGGCAGAAACCTCGAGCAGAACCATGGCTCAGGGTGGGCGGCCATCTGCCTCGACCGGTTGGGGGTGAAGGAGAGAGAGAGGGAGGGAGAGAGAGAGAGAGAGAGAGAGAGAGAAAAAGAGAGGGATGTAAGGAGAGAGAGAGGGGAGGGAGGCAGCCTACACAATATACACACAGAGGTACAGACAGTGAAGGTGATGTTGCTATAGACTAAATGAAAAATGGTACAGATATTTATAATAGTGTTAATGGTAACAATCGTAATGTTAATGATTATAATAACTATAATAACAATAAGACTAGCAACAATAGTCGTTGCAGTAGAGGGTGTCGAGCAGGAACACGGGGGCAGCAGGCGACCCGCAGCCACAGATCCA
>NC_060163.1:15571692-15576553 GCF_021292245.1 Micropterus dolomieu
TGAGGTCCAAGGTCAACGCAGCCGTCTACCAGGAAGTTTTAGAGCACTTCATGCTTCCTGCTGCTGACCAACTTTATGGAGATGCAGATTTCATTTTCCAACAGGACTTGGCACCTGCACACAGTGCCAAAGCTACCAGTACCTGGTTTAAGGACCATGGTATCCCTGTTCTTAATTGGCCAGCAAACTCGCCTGACCTTAACCCTATAGAAAATCTATGGGGTATTGTGAAGAGGAAGATGCGATACGCCAGACCCAACAATGCAGAAGAGCTGAAGGCCACTATCAGAGCAACCTGGGCTCTCATAACACCTGAGCAGTGCCACAGACTGATCGACTCCATGCAACGCCGCATTGCTGCAGTAATTCAGGCAAAAGGAGCCCCAACTAAGTACTGAGTGCTGTACATGCTCATACTTTTGGGGCGGCTGTGGCTCAGGAGGTAGAGCGGGTTGGCCGTTAATCGGAAGGTCGGCGGTTCAATCCCTGGCTCCCCCTGGTTGCGTCCTTGGGCAAGATACTGAACCCCGATTTGCCCCTGGCAGCTGTTCCGCCAGTGTATGAATGTGTGTGAATGTTAGTTTGCAGATGTACTGTAAAAGCGCTTTGAGTGGTCGAAAAGACTAGAAAGGCACTATACAAGTACGGAGCATTTACATTTACTTTTCATGTTCATACTTTTCAGTTGGCCAACATTTCTAAAAATCCTGTTTTTGTATTGGTCTTAAGTAATATTCTAATTTCCTGAGGTACTGAATTTGGGATTTTTCATTAGTTGTCAGTTTTAATCATCACAATTAAATGAAATAAACATTTGAAATATATCAGTCTGTGTGTAATGAATGAATACCCAAGTTTCACTTTTTGAATGGAATTACTGAAATAAATCAACTTTTTGATGATATTCTAATTATATGACCAGCACCTGTATACTGTGTCCTGCTCAGAGGCACATGATCATTTCTACTGGCACAATGTTTATATTATTTATTTATGTGCATCTGTATTTATTGTCATTGTGAATTCATTATTGAATAACTCAGTATATGATTATGGTGTGTTTTGAACATTATAATTTATTAGGCTAAATGTTTTAGTGGAAACTGAAATGATGTAGCCTAACTCATGAAAGCTGAAGCGTAGTTGTAGGCTTTGCCTTTATTTCATCTTCTGATATCTATCTACACTACAACACATTTTATATGCAAGCCACATCACTCGTCACCGATCGATCACTGTGTTCCATCATATCAGTCCAACGCTTTTGTAGCGCAGCAGCGCTTTCATTCTTACATTTCTTCAGCTGATTTTACTCGCAGTGTACTAGGCTACGTTTTATTGTCATCTATTTGAACTAAACTCAGGAATGATCAGCCTCACATGTGACTGAATTGAAATGACAATGGATGATGTAAATAATGAAATAATAAAATGTGATCTTTCTAATAAATTCACTACTAATTTCTCCAAGGAAGATTAAATCAAGGGCAACTGGACTTGGTTGAAGACACCTGAAGATGTTTCGCCTCTAGTCCAAGAGGCTCCAAGTATCTTCAACTAAGTCCAGTTCGACTGGACCTAGGGCTGGGCGATTAATTAAAAACTAATTATAAGTTATTATTTTGGTTATTTAATCCTGTTAATATTTTCTCCACTGTGTGTGTTCATGTACTTTCCCCTTAAAAACACACTACCACGTGTAGTCACATGACTCTGCCCATCAAGTCCTGCTCAGCTCCCAGACCAAAGTCTGAAGCCCAAGGGGAGATGTTACCTAGCGCCAACTGCTGTCACTTTCCAGCAGTTGGGGAAACAACAGATAAACTTATATCTCACATTCGCTCACCCACATACTCGCTATGCACACACATTGCACTGCCCTTAAAAAACCTAACTTCATTGTTCTTATAAAACGGCACCTATCCCGCAGACGTCCTTTGAAGAATAAGGAGAGGAATATAGCCTAGCCTTGATCGCGCAGCATGCCAGTAAAAATCAGTGTGAAATTTTAGTAGCTGAGGTCATTTATTCAGCAGCGGCAATGCACTGAATATAGGGGAACATTTCTGTGTTGTGCAAAGACTGGCGCTGCACTTCCGAGGTCCGCCATGTGCTTTCCATCTTGTTAATTATGTTATAAATTCACATTTAGATCATCAAATTTTTTATAATTGTGAATCAAAAAATATCTCACCTTTAATAGTTGAGCACAGTTACAGTACAACCCTTTTCAGTAAAATTTGAGGGCAAAAAAACTAAACAAAATAATCATTCATTAATTGTAATCACTGCATCTACTTTATAACATCTTTAATGTTAATGCATATGGTTTTCATAAGTTTACAAATGGCTTGGCTGCTATTTTTTTATATGTTTATGCAAACAAGAAGTGCACAGTGCAATTCATTTTATTTGTGGTTTTCAATGTAAAACTTGGTGAAATCGTTTCAGTGTGTGTATTGGTACTTTCTGAACATTTTCAACACAATTCAACAGTACCCCGATAATACTGATGACTGATAATTTTGGTCACTATAATCATGATTTTAATACCGTTTTATCTCTACAATTTGTGGTCAGTTAAGTCTATGCAAAAGCAGTAAAGTTGATCAACAGAAAATGAATGTGTTCATCTATTATTTTAATAATCAAATAGTCACTTTTGGAAGAAAAAATGGCAATACTTTCTAATAAATTCACTAGTTGGCTAGTTGTGCCTTCCTCGATATGAAGATTTGCTGCTTTTCTTTGTCCTATGTGATAGTAAATTGAAAATCTTCTGGGCTTTTGAGTGTTGGTCAGACAAACCAAGAATCTGAAGATGATAAATTACAAATTGTAAAACTTGTAATGCGTGTTTTTCCACTAATTTCTCTCATTTCAGAGACAAAAGAATTCATGATGGTCATGAACGGCCGACTTTTCTTAGTCGTGTGAACATGTTTCTTTCTGCGGTGCATTTAAAATAAGGATGACAAAGAACTCTTTATCACAAAAAGGAGCCCAAGGAGAAGCATGACTCACCTGGAGGACTCAATGAAGCATAAAAGCACACAAATGAAATACACACACACACACACACAGAAACACAGGTGAAAAACACGTAGAAAAACACACACCATGACTCTCAGAGCAACACACAACACACTATTCAGTGTGGAGAATGTATACCATAATGACACTGTGTTGGCATACATATTGTAATCCCACAGCATGAGTGGTATTGTGTGTGTCAGATCTCTATGACAAGGTCATTTGCAAATGTTCCACTCATATATTGCAGTGATTCACTCTGTTAGGTAAGTGAGTGGGAGCTGTTAGGAGAGCGCATATTTTTAGTCTCTACATTTCCCTTGGACTCAACTGGTTCTGGGAACATAGGGGTAGGGGTTGGGGGTGTATATATGTGCATATACAGTGACACAATTTTTTAGACCATGCACTCTAGGCTATTCTGTAAGTCAAACAACCCCAAAATAATTTTAAACTAGAACATCTGCTGACAACTTTTGACCTGGTCAATGAAAATAAGGCAATTTGTGTGTTTATAGGATGAAAATTATGAATTTAGCAACAATTAAAGGTTATTCTCAACATTTCCATAGTAAACAACAGAAAATGTTTTAGTGTACCAGATGTAATGGTGACTCACACTCAAAGCCAGACTATTTAGCAAAACATATAAATACATATGAAATTATCACTAGGCAAATGAATAATACAATGTTTATACTGTTTTCTTTAAAAGTAAATCCAAATTAACTTTTAGTGATGTTACACATGAATCCTGATGTGCGATTTTGGTGTTGGGGAATTTTCTCACGCTTTATACCAAATTCATATGGCATTATTCTAGCGTGTTATTACAGACCACTATTGGTATCAATAGTGTGAACATGACAGGCGCATATTTTTAGTCTCTACATTTCCCTTGGACTCAACTGGTTCTGGTAACATAGGGGTGGGGGTTGGGGGTGTATATATGTGCATATGATTGTGCGTAACATTGAAGGCAGTGACACAATTTTTTAGACCATGCACTCTAGGCTATTCTGTAAGTCAAACAACCCCAAAATAATTTTAAACTAGAACATCTGCTGACAACTTTTGACCTGGTCAATGAAAATAAGGCAATTTGTGTGTTTATATGATGAAAATTATGAATTTAGCAACAATTAAAGGTTATTCTCAACATTTCCATAGTAAACAACAGAAAATGTTTTAGTGTACCAGATGTAATGGTGACTCACACTCAAAGCCAGACTATTTAGCAAAACATATAAATACATATGAAACTAATGGCAACTCAACGTGCTGTGGAGCCCCAGCAGCATGGGTAATTCATGAAAATGCACAACCATGTAGATACACACACATATGCACACTCTCCTCTGGGGTAGCTTGGCCAGGTTCCCAACAAATGTCTGTACTGGTTTGGCATCCATCTTGTATACACATCACAGCTATCACCAGATAACACACACACACACACACACACACACACACACACACACACACACACACACACACGCGCGCTCTATAGCAGGAGATTAGATCCAATGTTAAACAAAGAGGGAGAGCAAGTTTCTGACATGCCAGCTCTTTAATTAGACCACTGGTATCTGAGGACACACACACACAGAGTAAATTTCAGAAGAACTACAGTATGCCTAAAGAACAATAAGCAAATAAACTGTGTCAAACCCATACACACATACACACACACACACATACACGCGTACCTATCCAACAGTGCACCGTCGGAGTAAACTGCCAAGTGTGGACCTGTGTTTCCAGTCCTTTTGAAGTAAAATAAATATAATACAAAATTTACTTTTACTGTCTTTTAACATAATATTAC
>NC_060163.1:15576573-15578370 GCF_021292245.1 Micropterus dolomieu
CCATAGTAAACAACAGAAAATGTTTTAGTGTACCAGATGTAATGGTGACTCACACTCAAAGCCAGACTATTTAGCAAAACATATAAATACATATGAAACTAATGGCAACTCAACGTGCTGTGGAGCCCCAGCAGCATGGGTAATTCATGAAAATGCACAACCATGTAGATACACACACATATGCACACTCTCCTCTGGGGTAGCTTGGCCAGGTTCCCAACAAATGTCTGTACTGGTTTGGCATCCATCTTGTATACACATCACAGCTATCACCAGATAACACACACACACACACACACACACACACACACACGCGCTCTATAGCAGGAGATTAGATCCAATGTTAAACAAAGAGGGAGAGCAAGTTTCTGACATGCCAGCTCTTTAATTAGACCACTGGTATCTGAGGACACACACACACAGAGTAAATTTCAGAAGAACTACAGTATGCCTAAAGAACAATAAGCAAATAAACTGTGTCAAACACATACACACATACACACACACACACACACACTCATAAACCTGCTCTAGCTAAGTGTTTGTAATCCAAGTTGTTGAAGCAGCCAATCAGCTGTCACCTTCTCTGATGTGCTGGGAGGCTCCACAGGACCAGACAGCCCTGCACGCCACCTCTTTGGCTAAGTGTTTTACTATATTTGCCAATACAGGCTACTCAACCAATCCAACAGGCTTACTGAATATGAAAATCCATTAGATTATCACTAGGCAAATGAATAATACAATGTTTATACTGTTTTCTTTAAAAGTAAATCCAAATTAACTTTTAGTGATGTTACACATGAATCCTGATGTGCGATTTTGGTGTTGGGGAATTTTCTCACGCTTTATACCAAATTCATATGGCATTATTCTAGCGTGTTATTACAGACCACTATTGGTATCAATAGTGTGAACATGACAGGTATTTCAAAGCTGTTCAATTGCTGTTCAATTCAAACAAAGTGCAAAAAATGCATCCCACCTAAAGCTTTTATATCGACAACTTTGATGCAGTGGTCTCATGGAGGGGATGGGGTTTCACGGTCGAACTAAAGGTTAGGCAGCCAGTATGCTACTACAGAAGTGCTTGTCGTATGGTCAAACAGTTTCGGAAATCCCCTTTCCCTACACCATTCATCGGAGAAAAGGGGGCTGTGTGCAACCCTTTCCGTATTTTTACGAAGCCATCACACCTACTTCACTTCACACCATGACTGGTCAGCTGCCTTGTGGTTGGGAACCACTGATTTTGATGATGGCTAGGTTTCAGTAGTGGAAGCCATACCACCATATATTATCCACATTACACAGAGAATTAAAAGTCCACTACATCTAGTAATCCAATGGAACAAAGCAGTATAAGCAGTATGGACAAAAAATCCTTTAATAAGGGAAGGACGCACACATTATGAATTAGATTTGATGAGATTCTTGCAGCTGTCATCGTGTTTATGTGGAGGATTACATGAAGCCTTTGTGTGGTGATGCAAGAGGTGCAGGTGGTGACCACACGCAAACTGTATGTCAAAATTTAACAAATGAATGGGGTGAGGTAGCAAAGCTCCTCTTCTGTACTTCAGAAGGTAAGACCTTGTTCTCAGCAATAGACTCAAAGATTCGTCAGAAGGAGCGGGATACGTTTCTGAGTGATCACTTCTAACGTGTGGGGGTAAAACCTGCTTTATAGCTACTGTTCACAGAAGCGTAAAGCTTGGAAGCCTGTTATTAGTTACTAGTTAGTGTTTAATGTGAAAATTTACAAGTGTACTTTATTTTATTTATTGTGTTTTATGA
>NC_060163.1:15578470-15599998 GCF_021292245.1 Micropterus dolomieu
TCAATTCAAACAAAGTGCAAAAAATGCATCCCACCTAAAGCTTTTATATCGACAACTTTGATGCAGTGGTCTCATGGAGGGGATGGGGTTTCACGGTCGAACTAAAGGTTAGGCAGCCAGTATGCTACTACAGAAGTGCTTGTCGTATGGTCAAACAGTTTCGGAAATCCCCTTTCCCTACACCATTCATCGGAGAAAAGGGGGCTGTGTGCAACCCTTTCCGTATTTTTACGAAGCCATCACACCTACTTCACTTCACACCATGACTGGTCAGCTGCCTTGTGGTTGGGAACCACTGATTTTGATGATGGCTAGGTTTCAGTAGTGGAAGCCATACCACCATATATTATCCACATTACACAGAGAATTAAAAGTCCACTACATCTAGTAATCCAATGGAACAAAGCAGTATAAGCAGTATGGACAAAAAATCCTTTAATAAGGGAAGGACGCACACATTATGAATTAGATTTGATGAGATTCTTGCAGCTGTCATCGTGTTTATGTGGAGGATTACATGAAGCCTTTGTGTGGTGATGCAAGAGGTGCAGGTGGTGACCACACGCAAACTGTATGTCAAAATTTAACAAATGAATGGGGTGAGGTAGCAAAGCTCCTCTTCTGTACTTCAGAAGGTAAGACCTTGTTCTCAGCAATAGACTCAAAGATTCGTCAGAAGGAGCGGGATACGTTTCTGAGTGATCACTTCTAACGTGTGGGGGTAAAACCTGCTTTATAGCTACTGTTCACAGAAGCGTAAAGCTTGGAAGCCTGTTATTAGTTACTAGTTAGTGTTTAATGTGAAAATTTACAAGTGTACTTTATTTTATTTATTGTGTTTTATGACTTTTAGTTTTTGAAGATCAACTGAGTATGTTGTTAAGCACAAGAAATAATTCCTGATCCGTTCCCCAAGAGTCAACCACCACAAAACAATTCTCTACCTGTAAGAAACACTGGTAAACCATAATTGGATTTAGTAGGATGTTCTCAATATAAGTGCTATAACATAAAACAATGAATTACAAAACAGCATCTTTTCAATTGTGAAAATATTGCCACTATTTTGGTGAATGCAATTGCTTTGGTGAGGGAACAAGAAGCAATCTAAACATAGGCCACATTTTGGCACAAACTGTTTAATAATCAGAGAAACCCATTGGCCATGCCCGTTTAAATAAATCCCTGTCCTTGCACTTAATCTTCTTACAGCACAAACCGCGACACATTCACTTAAAGGTAGTTCTGTGCTCCGCATAAACACCGCTGAGGTAAACCACAGTCAGGAATGACTAAATGTAATCTCCTTCCCCCAGGTGGAGTCTCTTAAACTAAAGTGTCTTCTAGCATATGGCCAGGCAGAAAGGCTGGATTTCTTGTCATATGGAGACATGAAAACATAATGGGCAATTTTAGTTTCATTTATGATGTTTTTACTGTTTAAGGACATGATAATACATGTTTTAGCTCATTTATTATAAACATTATACACTGTAAACCTAAAAGCAAACCAAAATGTTAATTTCCTTATGATAAGAAAACTGAACGTGCACCATGCCTTTGTTTGATTTTGTCAAAGCTACAGTTCCTTATCACTATAGTGTGTTGTAGTACTGTAAGTGCAGTTGTTTGTGTAAATTCTGCTCAGTAGCACAGTTTTGACAAAACACAAGGTTACATCGTGGTACAAGGTTATTTTCATAGCATGCAGAAATAAATGTAAATCAATACATTTTTTGGAAACCAATGGCTTCTTGTAAGGAAGGAAATACACAAAATATGTAACTGTTTGGCATTCTTCAAAATATTCTTGTGTTGTATTTTACAGAAAATTGACTAAAACATGCAAAAATACTGATCTGACCAGGTCACTTGGTATCATTTTTAGGGTTGGGCTGCCAACGGCTGACAGTCATCGACCACTGAGACCTCTACCGTCGTAACCTAACGTGGATTTCAAAAAGGTAAACGCCTACCAAACCCAAAGCAAAATGCTACACCGATATTGAAGAAATACTTACTAATCGTTACATTGTTATTAAGGCTTTTTTTCACCATGTCTCGCCCTGCACATTTAACTATTTCATGTTTAGGAAAAATAGAATATCCATCATACATACATACAAATAAAAGTATAAAAGAATCGTCCATAGCAAGGTTTCACTGTGGACATCGCCTTCTGCAAATATGGTAGACCTCCCCAATCCATCTTTCACAACACGTATCCTTTCACTGAAAATATTACACAGATGATTCAATACCACATTTGCCTGCCATGTTTTTTTTTACCCAATGACAGGACATAAACACCTCCATTGTGGCTAAAACCCTTGATAAGCATCCAGCTAAAAAAGGAGCAATATATAAGTAAAGTAAAATACAGTAGGTAGACAGACAGAAACACAAGACAGAAGAAGATGGAAAATAAATTATGAGTAAAAATCAGGTTAGGACAAGTGGGAGAAGTGGGACATTGGGGGGAAATTTGGAAGGACAGTTTTTTTTTTTTATCTGGAGGGAGGGACTGCGCTCCTACCAAGGGCAACAGCAATTGTGCGCATCTGTCATCAGCCATCTGGGAGAGCCCTAAGGCTGCTGTGGGGACCAAAGCAAATTTGACCTGTTCATGAATGACGGCAGGGTAATGGAACACTAAGAGTGCATATAGTCACATGCAAACAGAGGAAAAAAGCATGAAAAAATGGAAAATTCCTTGATTTTCAAAATTATAATATGCTACAAATCTAATAGGTAAATACAATGGATGCAAAAATATGCCACATCATTCAATACAAGACTTTCTATTTAATGCATAAATAATATTTATTTTTTTCACTGGGGTATATACAGTATATTATGAAAGTATATCTGTTCTGCGACACGTGCGTGCTAGTGGAAACAATAGAGAGAGCTGTAGGGCTTATATGCACTGCACAGTGCCAGAAACAGTAATGAAGGCGATGAAAAGGACACAACGTCGTGAACATTTGTCATAAATGGGGAGATGTCGTAGCAGCAGGCGAATGCAGCAGATCAGAGGAAAAGGTGAGCAGTGAAGTTTAGCAGTAAATGTACAGTGTAGGTTAGAGTTTGGCAGCGAATAAAGGCTGCAGCTAAAGCTCCCGTATGTGTGTTTACCGATTGCTGGAAAAGTGAAGGTGGTTGTCGCGTTGTAGATAGGGATGCACCAAACAAGTATTTTGCCTATTCTTTTTTTTTTTTTAACCATTGCATAAATTAAATAGTCAAAATGTTGTCCCGTGTATCCTCGTGCTTAATTCATCAAGTCCGACCCAATTTGATAAATAATGTTGCATGTGGTTCTCCTATCACGCCACATGAAGACTTCATAGCCTCTCTTCAGGTAGGACTCTCTGCAACACTTGTCTCTGAAAATTCTTGTAATGACAGTTTGTTTATTTTTGTATTTGGATTGTTGATGTGTTTTATAAGGGAATTTATTATGGTTTTGGGAGGTTTGGTATATTTGAGTGTGTTTTTAGTTTGTTATATTTGGCTTATTTGAATTGTTTGGCCTTTATATATTTATGAAATGTAAGGTTTGGATTTGGGATTAGTTGGGTTTTTTTTTTCCTGTAATTTATGCGCTATTGGCACCTGCCCAGGGACAGCAGATAGAAATTAGCTTTTAGCTATTTCTGGAACAGTACATATATTGTGCATTGTCCCTGTTAAATAAATACATAAATTGAATAAAATGACAGGATAAAGTCTCAAACCTGCCTGTCAGCTCGCACTGGTCTGTTTTAGTGGATTTACCATGCTCGAATTCATGTGCACCTCAGATTTAGATCTGGCTACCTTAATCGCCTTCTCATAAACGAGTGACAGACTCAAAGCGGTACAGACCATTTTTTGCCTTTTCTAAGAAGTCAGCCACAGATTAAGTGGATGTGCTAGGAGACAATTCAGCAGAACAGTGTCTGCAAACGGTGATTTTTGCGTCTTTCGCAGACATTTTAAAATGCTTCCACACATTCTGACATGTCAACGTAATTGTTCGGTAAAATGATGAATGAAACGAAAGTGCTTGTTTTGCTATTTTAATTAATTTCTGTGCATCCCTAGTTGTAGATGATTGTCTGGCTATTTGACAAAGCATTCCAGTACAATACATCCGCTCAATACAGCATCTTTGTATGTGTTTAATAGAAAGTGGATTGTCTGTGTTTTTGACGGTCGTGATTTCTTAATACCCTGGTATACCGTAATACTGTGATAGCTCCCAAGCCTAAGAGGAAGTGATGACATGAGACAGTCTTCCTAGCCAGAATCGTACAGGAAATGTCGAGTCTACAGTAGCCAGCAGGAGTTTTAGACAGGTGTGAAAAAATGCTGTAAAGTAAGAATGCTTTAAAGATAGACATATTAATAAATTATATCTACTAACAAAATACAAAGAGAATAAAAGAAGCTAAATCAAATCAATACTTGGTGTGACCTTTGCCTTCAAAACAGCATCAATTCTTCTAGGTACACTTGCACATAGGTTTTGAAATAACTCGGCAGGTAGGTTGGCCGAAACACCTTGGCTACCCACAGTTCTTCTGTGGAATTAGGCAGCTTCAGTTGCTTCTCTCTCTTCAATGTAATCCCAGGCGGACTTGTTGACGTTGAGATCAGGGCTTAAAGCAAGACATTTTTCTGTGCCTGAAATGCGTTCAGGGGTAGGTGCGTAAAAAGCGCGTTGAAAAGCAGTGGGCATAGTGGCTTAGATTACGGGTGTGACAATACACTTAGCTCACAAGACATGAGGATTTACGATACTGGGTTCACAAGAACAAGACGAAGATAATTGTACACTGTTTTGATCAAATAAAATTGAATGTGGGGGGTCTGGGCGTCCTCCCCCTGAAAATTTTGAGCATTAAACACTTCATTTCCTGCATTCTGGTAAAATTCAATGCTTGAAGTGGAACAAGGGCTGGGTGATATGGCGAAAATGTTATGATAAAAAAATTCCTAGCATTGGATATAGATAATTATCACAATAAATGTCAAATCATTCAAGTTTAAAGGCTGGTTTTTGCTCCCGAGTGAAGAAACCAGATGGTTAATTGTGGTTTTAAACTTTTCTTTCAGGTCAGAACAAACACTTGTTGCCAAAGGGCAGAACATTCAAAACAATTATGAGTAACATTAGGTCAAATCTGTTTTCAGTCCCTTTTCCTCAACAAAATAAATATCTAAACAGAAAAATGAAGTGCTGATTTGTCTACGATTCAAATGAATTAAATTAAATGCCCCACCCTACTGGTACTCCTCATTTACATGTTGCCTTGTGTTTCGGCATGTATCAGGGCTAATGTTAGGGTATTCATTATAATTTCAGATAATAGCCTAGTTTATACATCTTACCACTAGTATAATATTAATTCCAGGACAGCAGTTTCATTTGTGTGGGCTGTTTCCATTCATTTAATCCGTGTAATAAAAATGATCTACATGGTCGTCAGTTTCAAATTAGTTAATTCTAAGTACTACTAACTCTTCAATAATTATTCATCCAGAACAATGACTTCAACATTTCTAAAGTTTGCTGTAGCGCATCAAACTTTTAGATTAGCAGGCAGGCGAGAACGGAAACACGTGAGCGTTACATAATGCCCAGAGAACATGACAAGGAGAGGGCAGGTGCTGGTACGCAAGAAAAGTCCGGTACAGGTACCGCCGGTGAGCCATTTGCATTGCCAATAATCAAAACTGACACTGCTTACCCAAGAAGCTGTAGCCTATCGATGGATTATATTCCGACAAAACTGTCCATGACATGTTGGCAAAGGTCCAGACGATCCAAATGTAAAACATTTAGTCCAAAATGCATTTTTATATCAATAAATACACACGGACTGCTGCTACATCGTTTAACTACCGCTAGCATGTAAACAAAAAAGCCGGTACACCTTTTGAATGACACCTTAATTGACCCAATAGAAACTTCAATGCCCTGTCCAGGGACTACAATAGCCAATAGAACAATACAACAGAACCAAGATGGCACCGCAGACGGCCGCCTCGGGATTATGCTCCATAGTGCTTTTCGTGTTTTTGTTTATTAACGCTGTTTTCTGCTGTCCCTCTCTGGCAACTTTTACCAGAGAAGAGCTCTTAAACATTGGACTTTCAACTGCTCATACTATTCCACCGCTCTTTATTGACCCTGGAACTTTCCCAGAGTTACTAGTTGGAGGAGCAGCAGCTGTTTGGGATCCTTCGGAAACGGCGCAGGTGAAAACGAGCAGGCGCGCTGGTTAAGCTGAGACAGCGGGGATTTCGTAGTGCGCTCCCTTCAATCCAGCTGCCGAATGTCCGCTCTCTGGCCAACAAAATGGATGAACTGCTGCTCCTCAACAGAACTAACTCGGAATTCTGCAGAACTGCTGCCCTCTGTTTCACCGAATCCTGGCTCACCGAGCGCATCCCGGACAGCGCACTTCATCTACCGGGATTTAATCTCATCCGCACGGATCGCGAAAGAGAGCTCACGGGAAAAACACGGGGAGGCAGACTCTGTTTCTATATTAACGAAGGTTGGTGCAACACATGTCACAGTGTTGAAGAAATCATGCAGCCCTGACTTAGAGACATTATTTATAAACTGTAAACCGTTTTATTCACCGCGGGAGTTTTCCTCGTTTGTTCTGGTCGCTGTTTACATTCCACCTCAGGCTTGTGTTAGTGAGACGTTAATACACCTGGCCGACCAGATAACTAACGTGGAGAAAAAACACCCAGACTCCCTGCTCATTGTTCTTGGGGACTTTAACAAAGCAAACCTCAGTCATGAACTTCCAAACTACAGACAGCATATTAAGTGTCCCACCAGGGACACTAACACACTGGACCACTGCTACACAACATTAAAGGACGCCTATCGCTCTGTTCCCCGTGCAGCCTTGGGACTCTCTGATCACTGTCTGGTTCATCTTATCCCGACACACAGACAAAAACTGAAATCTGCTAAACCTGTTGTAAAGATGGACCAACGAGTCAAAGACGAACTAACTGACACTGTGACATCTTACATCAGTTTTTGTGAGGACATGTGTGCCGACTAAAACCTTCCGCACATACAACAACCAAAAACCCTTCAGAAGTGGGAACAGAGTCCTGTACAACCAGGCCAGGAACACTCTGACTAAAGAGTGCAAGGCGTGCAAAGAGATGCTACGCTGAAAAGCTAAATAACAGCTTTGCAGACAACAACCCTGCGTCAGTGTGGAGAAGCCTACGGACACTCAAACTACAAGAGACCATCCCCCAACACTGCTTGTACTCAACGACTGGCAGACAATCTGAATGGTTTCTACTGTAGGTCTGAAAAGCCCAGAGTCACACCTCTCCCCCACTCCAACACCATCTTCAAACAGTCACCTCATCCCCCTCTGACCTCTCACCTGCACTCAAGATCTGTGAAGAGGACGTGAGCCACCTCTTCCAAAGGCAGAAGATCAGGAAGGCTCCTGGCCCCAACGGTGGGTCTCCATCCTGCCTGAAAATCTGTGCAGACCAGCTGGACCCCATCTTCAACAAATCACTGGAGCTGTGTGAAGTTCCCTCCTGCTTCAAACGCTCCACAGTCATCCCGGTCCCAAAACAACCCTCCATCTCTGGACTAAATGACTACAGGCCCGTCGCCCTGACATCTGTAGTCATGAAGTCCTTTGAAAGACTGGTATTGGCCCACCTGAAGGACATTACAGGCCCCCTGCTGGACCCCCTGCAGTTTGCCTACAGGGCTAACAGGTCAGTGAATGATGCTGTCAACTTGGGTCTGCACCACATCCTGCAACACCTCGACTCTCCAGGGACATATGCAAGGATCCTGTTCGTGGACTTCAGCTCGGCGTTCAACACCATCATCCCGGACATCCTCAGCACCAAACTCACCCAGTTCACTGTGCCAGCCTCCACCTGTCAGTGGATCACAGACTTCCTGACAGACAGGATTCAGCAGGTGAGGCTGGGAAACATCACATCCAGCACCCAGACTATCAGCACTGGCGCCCCCCCCCAGGCGTGTGTGCTCTCCCCACTGCTCTTCTCCCTCTACACCAATGACTGCACCTCAGGAGACCCATCTGTCAAACTCCTGAAGTTCGCTGACGACACACCGGTCATTGGCCTCATCCGGGACGGTGATGAGTCGGCCTACTGACGCGAGGTTGATCAGCTGGCTCTCTGCGGTCAGAACAACCTGGAGCTTAACACGCTCAAAACTGTGGAGATGATTGAGAACTTCAGGAGGAGCCCCCCCCCCACTCTGCCCCCCCATCACCATACTCAGCCCTGTGTCTGCTGTGGAATCCTTCAGGTTTCTGGGTTCCACTATATCACAGGACCTGAAGTGGGAGCCCAACACTGACACCATCATCAAGAAGGCCCAGCAGAGGACGTACTTCCTGCGTCAGCTCAGGAAGCTCAACCTGCATAAGGACCTGCTGATCCAGTTCTCCACAGCCATCATCCAGTCTGTTCTCTGCACCTCCATCACTGTCTGGTTTGGATCAGCCACAAAAAGGGCAGGGACAGACTACAATCGGTGCCAACCTGCCCTCCATTCAGGACTTATACATTTCCAGAGTCAGGAAACGGGCAGGAAACATCACTGCAGATCCATCTCACCCCGGACACAACCTGTTCCAGCTCCTCCCCTCCGGTAGGTGCTACAGAGCACTGTACGCCAAAACCAACAGATACATAAGAAGTTTCTTCCCACAAGCCATCACTCTGATGAACAGCTGATTTCTGACTCACAGTGTCAGGAACAATTCCTGTGCAATAACCCAGTAACTCTGTCTCTAATCAGCCACCTGTTTACTGGTTTACTGGCACTTATTATTTACTTATTCACCATTCTCTATTTCAGTGCCTACCTCAGGTCATAGGTCTTGTTTATTTTTTCCAGCATCCTTTGCACTATGCTCCATCACACTGTGTACATGTATGTGTACCTGTATATCATATCCACCTTCAACATGTACATAATGAGAATAATAGTTTACTCTTGCATCACTGCACTATTTGTCAATATGTCTATATTGTTTTGTTCATAGTGTGTATATTAGTGTTGTCTATATTGTAGTTTGTGTCTGATTTTATTTTATTATTATTTTATTATTGTGTTATGGTATTTTTGTACGAGTAAGCACATCATGAGCAATGTACAATCCTGAGTCAAATTCCTTGTATGTGTACACATACCTGGCAATAAAGCTGATTCTGATAAGTGTCCACGTAGTCAGGAAGTGCCAGTCACCTTTCTTTTGTGCAGACACAGATTGTGCTGAGGACTGGCGCTTACACACACACAAGAATATTTTCTACGAACAATTATATATTGTCAAATATAAAAACGCCCGCGCCGGAATTCCGGTGCTGTGCCGGAGAACTTTAAGCCCTGCATCACTTCCAGGACTCCTTTTTCTTCTTCACACTGAAGAGAGTTCTAAATGACTTTCGCTGTATGTTTGGGTCATTGTCATGCTGCACAATAAATTTGGGGCCAATAAGATGCTTCCCTGATGGTAATTGCATGATGAATAAGTACCTGTCTGTACTTCCCATTATTGAGAAGACAATTTATTCTGACCAAATCCCTAAATCCGGTTGCAGAAATGCAGCCCCAAACTTGCAATGAACCTCAATCATGCTTCACTGTTGCCTGCAGACACTCATTTTTGTACCACTCTCAAGCCCTTCTGCAAACAACCTGCCTTCTGCTGCAGCAAAATATTTCAAATATTGACTTATCAGTCCAGAGCACATGCCTTCACTTTTCTGCACCCCAGTTCCTGTAGTTGAGGTGGTTTACCTTGTTTCATCTTGTTTCATCAAGCATCTGATGATATGCCTACAAAATCCCTGACTTCTTGCAATTATACCAAGAACTGATGCTGTTTTGAAGGCAAAGTGTGCTCACACCAAATACTGATTTGATTTAGGCATGTCTATGTTTGAAGGCATCCTTACTTTAAAGCATTTTTTCCAAACCTGCCTAAAACTCTTGCAATCCAAAGTCATTTTGTGCTAAATAAATAAGCTTTTGATGACCAACCTTGACAAAGCAACTAACATGTCAGCATATGCTTTAAGTTAACTAAATATGGCCAGTTTCAAAGATCTTCCAGACAGGCTGAGGGACATGAAAATGTGGTGAGGGAGTGCTGATTATAACAAAATGGATTAGTTGAGACAACTGTGCTGTTCTCCTTCTCTGACAGGGAGATGTGGGCTGTTGAAGGGATCGGCCTGTAGTCAGCTTGACCTAAATTATCTTTAATAGTTTTAGATAAATAAATGTGAGAATTCATACAGTATGTGGTGTAAGTTGGTGAAAAACCAAGCTATTATTATTTACCATGCCATCCATCCTGTGTATGACAAGGAAATAAACATACTGGCTGCTTGGAGAATTCAGCAGATGTTATATTATATCTTCAAGATTAAATGTAAAGCATCCTAAGGAACATTTTGGTAGACAGTAATGGATTGGAAACCTCACTGTGATTTATTCAACATCATATTTGATTTGACGTGCTTAGCATTGCTGCCAAGAACAGACATTTCTTTTACTGAGTAACTTCCCTTCTTAAAAACATGCACGTACAAGGCTAGGAGTGTAGCTGACTCAACAACTAGGCAAATCTCTAATGTTTCTCTAATTGAGTGCTTTTCAAAATACAAAATGTGTTGGATAGGTATGAAAATGTATTCCCTGTTATTTCAGACCTGGTTGCTGAGCCAAATTTAAACTGTTTACAGATTTGTTCTTCTTAGGTGCAGTATAATCACATTGCACTTTGTTCACTCACTGTACATTTGTACTATATACTATGTATATTGTAAAAAATATGGTAAATGGACTGTACTTATACTGTGCCTTTCAAGTCTTCTGACCCCATTCACACACTGAGTCTACCATGCAAGGTGTCAACTGCTCATCTAATCATTTAAAGAAAGTAATCATTCACACACACTCACACTGATGGCACAGCCTTTGGGACTAATTTGAGGTTCGGTATCTTGCCCAAAGACACATGCGGACTGGAGGAAGCTGGGGATCAAACCACCGATCTTCCAATTAGCGGGACACCCGCTTTACCTCCAAGCCAAAGCTGTATAGGTTACAGCCTCTTTTAGGACAATGATGTGTTTTTACGTACATAGATTGTTTTAGGAGTGTTTTTGTCATTTCAGATCTCCTAGTTGTAGGTGGAGCTCTCGTCTTTGTCTGTGTCTATCAACTGCTTTTTGTTTGTTGCCTGACAAAGACCTTGAAGGTCGAAATGTCTCCTCATAAAATTTTTGGAGCTTGAAATATTCAATATGTAGACCAGCTAATTTTTTGTCTTTGTCATATACTCGTACTCACAGTTGAGTGTGCACACTATTCACATTCTTTGCAATAGACCTGTGTTGTGTTGGAGCTCTACATCTCAAATGACTTTCAGAAGTATCTTTTTGGAACAAAAGCAGAGTCAAGTGCTGTTTATGGCGTCAAAGGTTTCAGTTTCTTCCCAGGCTCTATCTGCTGTCTGGCTGAACAACTCCATCTCCTACAAGTATATCTTGTTTATAGATGTTCCACCTTTAACTTATAACTACTCCAGACATCAGTTTACCAAATGTCTATTTTGGAACTATTGAGGTAGTGGGTTGTTGGGTCGATTATTACACTCAATAATTCAAATTCTGAAAAAAACTTTGAATTCAGACTTCAGTGATAACATCCCTTGGAGCTATCTGAGGAATTTCAGCCACGGACTCTCCTGCAACCGACACATGGGTGTGAACACGTGCTTACATTTGGAGGGGACCCCAGGGCAGAGCAGGGTAAAGCCACTTTCTGCCTGTTTTCCCTTTGGGCTTTGTGCTCCTGACAGCTCTCAGATCAGTAACAGCATGACACCGATAATACAGACTGAACCTGGGACTTTTGACATCTCACCTTATCTAAATATGCCTCCGGCTGTGAGTTAATTTTTAGCTTTGGCTCCAACTTACATTCTCACAGTTGCTAGAACTAGAAATGCTAAATATGTTTATGCTAACTGATGGCAAGCCAAGTAGAAAATCCTTCCATTTGGAGGGCAAACGTATGCTTTCCATGTGGAGTGAGCAAGAGGTGGGAGGAGGAAAGCATGGAGGCAGGGATGACTAAAGAGGATGACTAAGAGATGTGTTCAGGGTGGTTTTCCATGTCAGTTGTCTAGCCCATGTCTAGCACATCGCTTGATAAATATAGATTGTGGAATTAGTAGTGAGACCCTTCTGTAACTGCTCTTTATAAATGGCATCAAGGGAGCAAAGAATAAGTGATCGATTATATTCTTTATATATATATATATACATATACATATATACACACACACACACACACACACACACATTTTTATTTTTGCCACTATCAAGGCACCATAATCTGGCAACGGGTAGATATTATTGTTGGCAGGCAGTTTTGGCGAGGGTCCATAATCACAGAGAGAATGAATGTGTTTCCCTTAACAATGTTTGTATAAATTTCATGTTTTATGTGGTTTATATTGGACTGTGGTGCAGAAACAGTGACAGTGTTTCACACTCTTGGCTTACATTTTCCATGTCATCTGTCAGTGGCCAAGTCGCAATAACATATGGTTTTACTAAATAATGAAATAATTGAGTAAATAATTCTTTCTTAATAAATAGACCTAAAGAAACCTCATTTCTTGACTGGCTACTCTCTGCTGTATCAGAAGAGACACCTTTAGTGCTGTGTCAGCCACCGTAGCTTACGGGGTAGTGGCAGACTGGACAGATGGTTGCGATTCACAACCCTCACCACTAGATGCCACTAAATCTTACACACTGAACCTTTAAGTGTGCCTAATAAAACACTTAAATGTGTTATTATTTATTAGCTAAGAACTTCCTATGTCAGCCTGATTGTCTTTAACTTCAGAACAGGAATAGAACTGATTTTTATTTATATATCTCTAAACACTGTTTCTACAACAGCAATAGTAATGTTTACAACAGATACTGGAAACATATTACTGGAAACAGATCTAAAAGGTAAATAAAATAAATCATACTCCTGATAGCAAACTACTGAGTGAAGTTTAGGAAGAATGAAGAACTCAGACATCAGTCTGTATCAGTCCTTTCTCCTGTCCTCCTCCTCCCTCTGCTGCTGATGTGATTTACTGCCTGCAGGTAATGTTACAGCTGGTAGAGAAAGGTGGTTTGTCTCAGCCAGCAGCTCAGTTTACAAGATTTTTTTTAAATACGTGACAAACTAAGCTAAACAGTTACTACTTACAGACAGCTTTCATTTTAGCTTTTTTGTAACAATTCACTATTAGCTGAGCTAGAACTCTGAGTTTGTGTAAAACCAAAACACAACGGCAGTGGATGCGAGAGAGAGAGTTTATGCTTGTTGAACATATGTATTGGTAAAGTACAGGCTTTTTGCCATTGTTTTATTTCACCTACTTACAGTAACAAACATAGTTGTTTTCATCTTGAGTAATTTTTGAGCTATCTTAACTTTACTGTCTCTACTGCAGAACATGAAGAGGGGAAGGTCCTGTAACCTGGTGTAGTTTGGGAGAAAAAAGAAAGAACAGCCAATGCTTATGCTGGTGATAACAGACATCCTAAGAAAGAAAGAAAGAACTACATTATAGAAAAGTTACAAAAATGTTTGTGTATGCTGTCAATTACAGTTCTTTAATTTTGCATTTCCAGCACCTTCTGCTCAAATGTGAGGATTTGTTTCTGTTCTTTGTCCTTTATGATGATAGTTACTGAAGGTTTAAAGAGAGGTACTGGTGCTGAACTACAGTAACAGATCTCATACTGTAAATAAAAAACATTGTTGGAAAGGTTTGATGTCTGCACTGAAAGCATGAATTTAAAACAATGTGGACAGTCCCAAATAAACTCTGTGGCAGCAGACATCAGTAGTAGTACTAGACTTCTAATGTGTACGGTAGGTTATACTATAAAAGATCTATGTTATTATGTTGATTATTGCCTGCCTGCATTAGTAATTATCTAGCCTCACTTTTTATTAAATTACTTCTCACTTCAATGAGAACTGCTGAGGTATCTAATCAAATGGTTAAGAAATCCAATGGTGTTTTATTTTTGGAGCAAATCAACCCAAACGTTGACAGATGAATGCAGATAAGATCACTGTTCTTTCTCGCTCCCATTCCCCTAATCATCCATCCTCCAAGTTCTTATCTGTGCTGACTCCTACCGACAGGCTGAAAGGCTAAATTGGATTGACTTTTAATTAGGCTCACTCCCTTGGTATAATGGGTTTAATTGCCTGAATTATCTCACTGGTTCCTTAAGGTGGTAGGGCAAGGAGAAGCTCCTGGATAGCTTTTTGAACAAATAAACCAGTATGACTGTCAGTTAGAATCACATACTTATAATGAACTTATAAAAGCCCCGCCCCCCTTAGTTACTGTTGCTAAGTCCGACAAACTGTCGGCACTGCCACTGTCTATTACTGCACTCCGCGGAGAAATATTGTCAAATTTATTGGAAAAAGCGATCTCAGAAAGGAGCAGACAGATTTGCAGCTGCATTATACATTTTAAGGTTGTATTCAGGCTGTCTAACTGACTCAAACGGACGTGAAAAACATGAAAGACAGAAGCTAAAGCCTACTGATAACAGTACAAGTGAACCACCGCATCCCCTGACGATCAAAGATCTACGATAGGAACGATCAACACTGTTCCTGTAAAGCTGGGTAGGCCTCTATTCATTATTACATTTATTAAAAAGCAGAACAGTAGGACTTTTTTACATTACATTCAGTAGGAAGTTAGCTAGCGTTAGCTCACTAACATTATATTAGGAACAATCCACATCCGACATTTCTGGATTTATTTTAGGTTTTGGAAAGAGAATAAATCGTACTTCTCCAATCAACCTGTCTGGGTAGCAACTGTAACTATTACAGGTGCCCCAGGAACAGCGTTTGACCATATCTTAATATAAAAAGCTAGAAAACTACTCTTTTTGCATTAGAGTCAATGGAGCACATCCATGAAAGTGTCGGACCTCAGTTAGAGCGAGACCTATACTGCGCTGTGATTGGCCAGCTGTGTATTCGGGGTGTGCCTTAAAGGGTCAATTAAATAGACAACTAAAGGCAGTTTCTTAACAGCTTTTTTATAGTACCTTGTATTTATATTCAACAACACTGTTAAATGTCATTCATGGCCTCATTAATTTTTAGTATGTTATATATGTTTACATGTTTAATTGTAAATACAGTAATTGATTGTGCCTTCGAGGGGAATATGAGACTTAGGCTGGAATTAATGGCAGTTTTGTCATAGATTGTCATAGATTCTGCCTAGCATGTCTGAGTTAGCTCTGCTAATGAGCTAATGCTATATGCTACTCTGCGTTAGCAGAGGTAACGTTCTAAACCCTCAAGGCTGTATGGTGGAGGTGGAACCTGTGGCCGTGTTGTCACGAGTTTGTGTCGTTACCAGCTTACAGTCGAGATAAGATACCTGAGAATATTAAAATAACTACAGTATATCTGTTATTGACATACTTTAAAACGCTTTTTAATATATAAATTTGGTAATGTTATTTTGCAGCACTAGATTTTGTTGAGACCAATGTTAACAGTTAACTATGAATCATTTATTAATTACGTTAACGTTTACTTACATCTCAAACGAACAATTTGAAGCAAATCAATTAACCCTTTTACATAACTATAACGTTAGTTACGAGAAGTTTATTTGGATGTCACCTAATTATATGTTACTTGTCATGTACGTTTTAAGCTAGCGGTAGAGTCCTTAGTTAAATGATGGAAGCTATTTAGCTTGTATAACATTAGCCATGGCTGTTATCACATTAAGTAATTCCCCATACCGCTATTTTGATTATTGTCTGGAATTGGACACTTGTGAGAGAAATGTACTTTTTATATTTGTCACAAGATGTTTAACGTTATATCTTTCATTGATCGGTTCTTGTTGAGGTCCTGATGCCTCCTGCTACAGAGATTAAACTGTAAGTAACGTTCCTAGGACAGCTTGGCTACTGGACATTTGGCAGCTGATATATATTAAATTGTCGGTCTTATAAGGACAACACAAACACATTTAAAGACCGTCTCTCTTATTTCATTTTCTCCCACGTATGTGCCATAATAGTGCTTTCAACATTAAAACACTGAGGTATCTTTTAAAAGAGCATCTCAAAAAAGTAGAATACCGTGGATAGTTCATTGTGAGCACCAGAACCAGACTGAGAGATTAAAGGCTTCAGAAACCTTTGCAGGTGTTTTGAGTTAATTAGCTGATTAGAGAGCTCTTTTCCAGTTTACATTTCTGTATAACTTATAATACAAAAATGTATTTATTCTAAAATTGTTATACGTTTTGAGATACTGGAGTTTTTATTTCCAAGAGCTGTAAACCGTAACCATCAAGATGAAAACAAAAAAAGGGCTTGAAATGCTTCACTTTGTGTAATGAATCTAGAATCAGTATATCAATATATAGAATAAGATTCACTTTTTGAATTAAATTATGTTAGAAAAGTAACTTTTCCACAATGTTCTATTTTTTAAAGACTCATCTGCATTGTTTACTTTATATTTTTCATTACCTGAAGCATTTATTACACATTTTCATCACAGTCACACTGGATCAGATGTCCCACCTGGTGCCCAGAGAGCTGCAGAGACCTGGGAAGCTCATTGTACAGTTGGGGTGGACTGACGTGAAAAGGCCTTCTCTCCTTCTGTTTAGTTTTAAATATTTTCCATATTTGTGTTATAGGTCCATTTAAAAAAAGATATGGTTTACGATTCACATTGTTATGAATTTATATATATATATATATATATATATATATATATAAATAAATAAGCACTCCCTGTCTTTCCTATTTACTGAAAAGCTAATCGTATAGCACAGATAAAACATGAAACATTAAAGCTGAACTCTTCCTGAAGAACATCAGTCTAGTTTTAAGGTAAAAAGTGAAAATACTCCCAACATGTTTTACATGAAATCCTGAAAAGTAATTATGCAGTGTGTGCAGGAGTATTTTCACTTTCTACCTTGTATTTTACGAGAAATAAGGAGCCTGAAGTTTTTGAAAAGTGGAGTGTTTGCTGCTCTGATGTAAATCTAGTTTAAACACAGAAGAATGTGAACACCTCCAAACCATCCTGTAGGTAAAGGTGCGTTCCCACTGAAAGCGAATGCAGTGTTGTGGGCGGCTTGATTACATACAAAGTCAATTCAAAGACGCGAATTCCTGCGAATTTTCTCCAGGCGGCGCGAATGAGGCGTTTGTCGCGCAATTCGCTGGTTCGCGCGAGTTCAAATTTTTCAACTTGGGCGAGAAATTCGCTTTACGCGATGTTGTAAAAGCCTATCAGTGGTGAGATTGTCCAAACGTCACTGGCAGCTTCGGAGCATTGTTTGGAGAAGAACAGGCGAGCGGTGTAATGTCAATCCACTGGCCGACGGGGAGCTGCTAAAGAACGGGGAAGTGGATGGGGAGTAGCGCTGCAGCTTTCAGACAAATAAACCCCCGTAGTGCGTCTGGAATCTGCTCTGACAACTACGCCGTTTACCAGCGGGAGTAGCTCAGAGGGAACTACTTTTATTAAATTAGCTTTTTACTTTAGTTTTTGGAATTACAACCTGATTTATCTTCACTCACGCTTCTCAGCAGCTGGCTTCTGTGCACATCTGGTTCCACTTTTGTTGTTAGCGTCGGATGGCACCAGAGTTCTGCTGGACTGCTACTTCATTTTTATATAAAAACCAGACAAAGCAGGACATTACTTGGAGAAAAGAAACCGAGAAAGTTGAACTACCTGGTGAGTTTAGAAAACGTGTGTCTGTCACTTTATTCCAGCTGTGGTTGTACTTTACTGTGAACAGGTTAGCATAGCATAGCCCTGATCGATCCGAACTCCATTCAGAAAACACGTATTTTAAAAGTTGTCTTCCTGCTGACTTGCTGACAGACAAAGTATGAATTCATATGTCTAACAAAACGGCATCATATTGTAGTTATTTCAGCATCAGTTTGATCCGTTTATGGCAACTAAATCACAGCAAATGGTTTACTCTGGGTTCATATAGCTGTAGTATCCGTGGGCTGTGTTTATTCGCTTAAAACGCTTATGTGTGAAGACTCAAAATGTCCAGCGGTCAAACTCGCGCAAGTAAAGCGGGGCGAATATTAAATTCACTTTCGGTGTGAATGCAGCTTTAGCGATGAAAGAAGAATGATCTGCACAGAGTAATTATCAATCCAAGTAGGTGGTATTTATTGTGACGTTGCAAACTCTGAGGTCTCAGAGCTGATCGAATGCACATGTAGTAAATAGGTGAGTCTATACAATGTAAACCACACAAGACCTTCTTAGAGGTCACAATAAATGACACCTCCTACAGGGCTTCAAAACTATTCAGTGTGCAGATAATTCTTTGTTTTTCACAGCAGAATAACTTCTCAGTGAATGTCACATTTGTCTTTCAAAGAAATTTCAAAATAGAACAGTATGTGACATCAACCTTGTATTTTTTACTTTCTACTAACATGCAAATTGTTAACCTATAAATAACATCTTACCTTATGTTACCCATAAGTAGATGTGGGCGATATGATGCTATACTGCACGCCTGTGGAATTGTGTCCACCGGTAATGATTCGTCAATACCATTTCCACTGCGGGAGCTATCCCTTAGTGTCTCTGCTATAATAATTTGATTAATTGGTAATTTGATTTGGGCAGCAGGACTGCTTACTACATTCTCACATGATGTAAATACAGAGTTGTTTTTGTTTGATTGAAAAGTCCAAAAAAAAAAAGAAAATAATGGAATGTGATGTAGTATGGTTATTTAAACCATTTCTTAATTGAATTAACAGAACAATTACTGTATCATGAAATAAAATTACACTACCTTGAAGATTTTGGCCATATTACCTACCCCTGTCCTGAACAGTGTTCATCAGTAGCAGCAGACTTGAGACAGACATTTCCACTACTATACACAGGTAGAAAGAAAATGCTAAACTGAACAAATCATCAGGCCTTGTTACCCAATAGGACCTTTATGCAACAATAAGTTATCGTAATGAACATGAGAATGATGTTCTTGAGATTAAAAAAAAGTTATTTTAGTCAGATGGCCGATGATCATAACTTGTTCATAATAGTCCAGAGGCTTCACCATCAGCTCCCTGTGATTCAGTCATGACTGAAACAGACAGCACCAAGCAGCACAGCCAAGCTATAATGGCCTCCTTCAATTAATGACCGTTTAATTTGGCCTGCTTGACTGGTCTTTTGTGTTCAGCAGTAATAGGCATTAGAGGGAATAGAACACACCATTTAATGGAGGCTGAAAGAGCAAAATTATTTCAGAATAACAGACTGCATGACAAATTGCATGCAAAGCAAAGCTATCTGATCCAAGGAAAACCGAAATGGTTTCTAAATGGCCAAGGTGCTCCTTATCCTGGCAAAAATCTTTCAGCTGTACTGTGTGACTGGCATCTAGTTTTACTATTGGGCTATCTGTTAAGTAGGCATGCGACAATGCAGCTTGTCTCATGATCAACTTATAAAATGGAGCAAAAACATACATATTACAGAATACCTTGAGGATTTCTGTTCATGTCCATTATATATGACATTTTCTCTGTGGCCATGTCAAAGTCATGCATCCTCTCAGCTGCACACGCAGGTAACACAGACAACATACACACAACACACACATACACATATACGAGGGCGCACACACATATACAAACTACACACAAACACACACACAAACAATTTCACATTGCTGCCTGATGTGCTGAATCTGTACCTGTAATACAGCCACAGGGGAACGTAAACGTAATGGACCGTACGACAATTCGACTTCCCACACAGCCATCAAGACGTCTGTCCTTCCCTTGGTCCTTAAGAAGGGGACTCAATCTGTAACTGTACAACCGTTACATTCATTTGGCTCTTTTTGCTGACACCTAGAAGTCAGAGTGGGCATCTACGCATAAACCTTTTTTTTTTCCAGTGAAGTTCAAATGTGATATGCAAAATACTAAGGCTGCAACTATTATGATTATTTTCGTAGTCGACTAATCTGTTAATTATTTATTCGATTAGTCGACTAGTCAAGATTATTTTCATCACCCCCTAACCCTAATTAAACTATTTAACTAATTAAATATCTTTCAAGTGAATTACTGATTTCCAACACACAGCCTAACTAGCTAACGTTACCATTAAGCGAACATGAATGAGGTTTACTATTCAGAATGAACACTAGTATCAACATCAGGAGGAAACCAAAGAAGACAAGACAGCGTAGACTATTCCTATAAGTAACCGATTTACTATTGCACTTAGCAAACACGTTAACACAACTAAAAGAGCATTCTCTTAGCCAGCACCATCCATGACAACCTTAAAACCAAGAATGTTAAGGAGAGGCTGCTCCAAGATAACAGCCTCAGCTTTATCACCAAAAACATTAAGCTCACAATCTGATTTATTGCCAAGTAGGTTTTAACTTTAAAATGTTTATACTTTTTAACAAAGATTTTTATTTTGGAACTATATAAAAATAAAAGAACGTTAAAAGTAAGTACTATAACCACAACTGTAAGTTACACTAACAATGTAATGTCTATTTAGAATAATAAAGCAACAGCCCCCTTTCATAATATTTCTGTAGTTATTTTTCCAAAGTGCTTATAAGTTTTATAAGTGGAAAATGTTCTGTAGGCTACATCACAAGACAGATGTTTCTTGATTTACTTTAAAATGTTAAACCATTACTCAGATTGTAAAGATAGAATAACAGCAGTACGAACATTAAAACTATCTTAAAAGCCATGTTTCCATCTAATTGTCATGCAAATTTTAAGCGTATGTTACGAACCTCCAGTTCGTAACATATGCTTATGACACAGGAAGAGACTGGGATGAGGGTGTGCCATACATGCTCTTTGCTGTGCGCGATGCTAGGCAGGAGTCTTTGGGGTTCAGTCCGGCTGAGCTCGTTTTTGGTCATAACGTGCAGGGACCACTTAAGGTGTTGAAGGAGCAGTTAGTGTCTGGCTCCTTGCCGAAAATGAATGTATTGGATTTTGTGTCCCAGAACAGAGAGCGGTTGCACCGTGCCACCTCCCTGGCAAAGAAGGCTTTGGCTCTGGCACAAGAAGGCATGAAGCAGCGGTTTGACAGAAAAGCAGTCGAACGGCAATTTAAACCAGGAGAACAAGTGTTGGTTTTACTGCCTGTGCTTGGAGCTGCCCTCACTGCCCGTTTTTCCGGACCCTATGTGGTGGAAAACAAGGTTTCGGGGACTGATTACATCATTCACACACCTGACCGTAAAAGAAAGAGACGCCTGTGTCACATTAATATGTTGAAGCCCTATCATTCCAGAGAAGCGGCTCAGGAGAAGCAGGAAGAAACTCCGGAGACTGCTG
>NC_060163.1:15600098-15620089 GCF_021292245.1 Micropterus dolomieu
CTGACACTAAACTTGGCTAAGTGTGAGTTTGGAAAGGCCACGGTGACATACTTGGGTAAAGAGGTAGGCCACGGCCAAGTCTGTCCTGTTAACGCCAAGGTTTCTGCTGTGTTAACCTACCCAGCCCCCGCGACCAGACGTGAACTCCGTCGTTTCCTTGGTATGGCTGGATATTACAGGTGTTTTTGTAGGAACTTCTCAGTAGTTGTCGCCCCCCTGACTAGCTTATGTAGTCCCACAGTCCCGTTTGTGTGGACAGATGAGTGTCAACATGCTTTTGAGGCGGTGAAATCTCTCCTTTGTTGTGCCCAAGTCCTGGCCGCACCTAACCTCTCTCTCCCCTTTAAGCTCGAGGTTGACGCAAGTGCCACCGGCGCTGGAGCTGTGCTGTTGCAGGATGGAACAGGAGATGTGTGCCATCCGGTTAGCTACTTCTCTGTCAAGTTTAAAAAACATCAGCTAAACTACTCCGCCATAGAGAAGGAAACCCTCGCATTGCTGCTCGCTCTGCAGCATTTTGGAGTCTATGTTGGTTATAGTCCCTCGCCAGTTGTTGTCTTCACAGATCATAACCCTCTAGTTTTCCTGTCCCGGATGTATAACCACAACCAACGCCTGATGAGGTGGGCTCTGTTGGTGCAGGGTTACAACTTAGAGATCCGGCATAAGAAAGGGGCTGACAACGTAATAGCCGACACGTTGTCCCGCGGGTGAGATTCCTTCATCTTCTGGGGAAAGATGTTTGAGAGTGGATGGGAGTGTTTGTTTTTTTTTTTGCCGGGTGGTAGGAAAGAAAAAAAAGCAAGTGGTGACTGAATTGGTCAAACCCCTAGTTTGATTTTATGGGGGGGGGAGTGTTACGGCCCTTGAGCCCTGTGTCTGTGTACTGCTGCTTGTCTGTGCTCTGCAGGTCCTGCCCTTCCCCCCCCCTAAAATCAAACTAGGGGTTTGAACAATTCAGTCACCACTTGCTTTTTTTTCTCTGCACCAACAGAGCCCACCTCATCAGGCGTTGGTTGTGGTTATACATCCCGGACGAGCCCCCAAATTGTTACGAACCTCCAGTGGAAAGTCCAGGGGATGAGGAGGTTAGTGACAATAATAGAATCATTCCAGGTTGAAGGAAGCCAGGAGACAGCTTTTACAGGTCATACGCGTTTTATTTACAATAAGGAGAAAAAAACCTAAGGTACCCTCAGGGAGGGTCTACCAAAAACAACTTCCCAAAACAAGGAAGCGCCCACAATTGCCACAAACCAGGAAACAACACAGGATACAATAAGGAATTTCACCCTCCCTCCACTGAGGGAGTGAACCCCACCACAAGGTTCAGACTTATCACTTGCTGCACTGTCGTTTCACCCAGCTCACCATGCCGTCTGCACTCCCCACTCTCCACACACAGTCTGCCTGCTTTCTGCTCCTTATACCGGCTCCTGCGCTCCCGCTGATTGTAAACTGGGGACAGGTGTGCACCCTAGCCTCCTGGCTGCAACATTAGAGGGGGGAAGGGCAGGACCTGCAGAGCACAGACGAGCAGCAGTACACAGACACAGGGCTCAAGGGCCGTAACAGCGTACTTTTGAAATGTTGCAAAAAAGAAAATGCAAAGAAATTGCGAAATATGCACATTTCCATCACATGGTTTTGCGCAAATAAACCAGGCGACGGCAAGAGTAGTTACGTCAGTAGTTGATGTTACACATGGCTGTAATAAACAAGACATATAGGTTCCAAACCAGAAACAAAACCACTCACATGAACCTGATGGCCATTTATTTATTTAGAAAAATGGAGCGAGGTCCTCATAAATGTGTTTCAAGCAGGCACATTGCTACCAGCCATGTCTCCGCACGTTATGGGAATATCCCATGTTATGCCGAGTTTTGCATGCCTGCTGAGAATTGCATGCACCTCCAAATTATGCTTTCAAACCCTATAATATCCTTTGTGGGGTTCATCAGAGGTGATAAATGATTCAAAGTATTAATTTTATGAACGTTTAGAGTTGTTAATATTTTATTACACTCAGTAGTAGTAGCATTCATTCAGCAGAGATTCAGCAAAAATATGCAGTGATAACCCTGTTTGATCAGTGTGCAAAGCAAAGTATCTGAAAAGGACCTTTAAGAGGTGAATGCATACCATACCTGGTGAGATTTGCATCCAGCTCTTTTCTCAGCACAAACGTACGTTACAAGCGGCGAGGTGCATGAAATTCTCGGCAGGCTTGCAGAACTCTGCACAACCGGGCAAGACAGCAACAGCAGCAGGAACAGCTGATCAGTTGTGAGTTACAAGTTTCCTATGTCAGAACTTATTCGGAAAAAGTGTTTCCATCTCCCATTTAGCGCATTTACTCTTTTTAACAAAAGCAAAATTTACCTCAAGCGAGCGTAAAAACTTTTTAGCAAAATTAAGGATTTTCTTTCTCGAATTTTGCCGTTTCCATCAACCTTTTCTAATGCGACACTTCAAAATACGCATTAAGAAACGTTGATGGAAACACGGCTACAGTTGTGGCCGCTTTAGTGGTCAGAGTAAAGGCCCATTTATACCCCTGCGCAGGGGCTACGTGTGTAGCTACACCGTAGGCTAAGCATGTAGGCATTATACTTGTGCGTCGGTGTCTCCGTCATTCTGCAATTACACCCACGAACGCTACTCGGCAGTAGCGCTACAGCGTCCACTGTGTTGACTTTTGCCGGCTGAGCATGCTAACTTCAGGTTTAGTGCTCCGCTAACGTAAATGGGGGTAAAATTGTATACATGCGGCTGGTCTAGCCTTTTCAAATGTTACCGACCGAATGGATCACATTCTGATAGCGAAACGAGTCATTTTGCTCGGGTTGCATCGGTCAAATATATTGATTCACTGTGTTACAGCCGCCGTTTTGGCCGCTAGTAAACGTTACTTCAAAGTGCGGTATACTTCCGGTCTACTCGGAAGTATACCACTTCTTCGTGAGTAGTCTTACAGTTAAGCGATACTGCCCCTAACAAAGGAAACCTCAGCCAAGAACTCAAAATACAGACCGTTCATAAAGTGTCCAACCAGAGAGGAGAACACTTTGGATCATTGTTACACCACAGTTAGCAGTGCCTATCACGCCTTCACACGCGTTCCACTGGGACACTCTGATCATGTCATGGTGCTACTGATTCCTGCTTACAGACAGAAATTAAAACTCTGTAAACCTGTAGTGAGGACATCAAAGAAATGGACCAGTGAAGCTGTAGAGGATCTTCAGGCGTGTTTGGACTGCACTGACTGGGATGTTTTCAGGACTGCTACCAACAATCTGGATGAGTATACAGAGGCTGTGATGTCCTACATCAGCTTCTGTGAGGACAGCTGCATTCCAACGCGCACCAGGGTGAATTATAACAATGACAAACCCTGGTTCACAGCTAAACTCGGAAAGCTGATGTTGGAAAAGGAAAAGGCATTTAGGAGTGGCGACCGGGCCAGGTTTAAGGAGTCAAAGTACAGGTTTAGCAAGGCGGTGCAAGATGCTAAACAGCTGTACGCAGAGAGACTACAACACCAGTTCTCTAAAAATGACTCTGCTTCTGTCTGGAGAGGCTTCAGACAGATCACCAGCTACAAACCTAAATTCCCCCACTCCATGAATGACTCACGCCTTGCCAACGAGTTGAACGAGTTTTACTGTTGCTTTGAAAGACAATGGGACAGACATGACACCATCCCCTGTCACACCACTGATCGACCACAGTCCACCATCTCATCCCCCACCTCCTCCCCCTCTCTTACCATCCTGGAGAGGGACGTCAACAGACTGTTCAGGAGGCAGAAACCGCGCAAAGCAGCTGGGCCAGACTCTGTATCCCCCTCCACTCTGAAGCACTGTGCTGATCAGCTGTCTCCGGTGTTCACAGACATTTTTAACACCTCACAGACATGCCATGTGCCAGCCTGCTTCAAAGCCTCCACCATCATCCCTGTCCCCAAAAAACCAAGGACCACAGGACTAAATGACTACAGACCTGTTGCCCTGACCTCTGTGGTAATGAAGTCTTTTGAGCGCCTTGTGTTGTCCCACCTTAAATCCATCACAAACCCTCTCCTGGATTCCCCTGCAGTTTGCCTACAGAGTCAACAGGTCTGTAGATGATGCAGTTAACATGGCCCTTCACTTCATCCTCAGGCACCTGGACTCCTACGCCAGGATCCTGTTTGTGGATTTTAGCTCTGCTTTCAATACCATCATCCCGGCCCTGCTACATTACAAGCTCTCCCAGCTGAACGTGCCTGACTCCACCTGCAGGTGGATCACAGACTTCCTGACAGACAGGAAGCAGCACATGAAGATGGTAAAACATGTCTCTGACTCCAGGACCATCAGCACTGGTTCTCCTCAGGGCTGCGTTCTTTCCCCCCCTTCTCTTCTCCCTGTATACCAACAGCTGCACCTCCAGTCACCAGTCTGTCAAGCTCCTGAAGTTTGTGGACACTTCATTTCAAATCATGCACAAACCTGGCACATATTTGTTGTTAATCGTTGTTGTTATTTTTATATTGTCAGTTTATATGTTTATGTTCACAATATCCTCTTCCGTTGCAATACCTCTGCACGACACAAACCAGAGTAATGCACATGTAAATATCTGCCATGTTGTTCTTTCGCTGCAAATAGTCGTAGTATTTTTCTCTATTCTTCTATTATTCTTAAATAACTTGCATTTGTTTATTCCATATTTATATATTTCTACATCTATTTATGTCATCTGTATGTTTGTCTGCGTGTAGCACCTTATCACCAAAGCAAATTCCTTGTATGTGTAAAACACTACTTGAAATAAAGCTCATCCTGATTCTAGCATTCCATGTAGTGCATTGCAGTCAGAAATGAACAACCAGAAATGTTCTTAATACGAAGATTGCAAACTGTCCCTTAAACGGCATCTTTGTAATGAAGCGTCAAGAATGAATTTTCACTAGTGTATACTTTAGCACCTTGTGCATTGATATTACATGATGCGATGAGCCCCCCCCTTCTACACAGAAGAGCTTGTTGTGTGAGGAAGAAGAGAGTGTCTGTATGCGTTAAGGGTTACTGTATCTTTGTGCACGTGTATCTTTACTGACAGGTTTTTCTCCAGGTAGATTCAGATTCCTTCACACAGGTTCAGCAGGGGACACTTACGGTTTTATGTTTTTCTCAACAGGGAAGCTGAAGATCCATCCTCAGGGGAGATGATTCATGCCGTCAATGTAGCGAAACATGAGCTGTGAGAGCTACTTACAGAAGGTGTAACCAAACACTTAACTTACAGACAGACAGCCGTCTCTCTTTAGTTTATTACAGCCCAGTATTGAACTGCTTGTGTTGTCATTACATGTCAACTATTGATCTTTGTGGGCATTTTGACATTTTTGCAGCACCTTGAAGGATTGTTTTTCTGCCCTTGGCTCCAGCTGACGGACATTTGTTAGGGGGGAATGGGTAGAGGGTCGAGGAGGTGGCTTTGCCCCGTCTTCGCTCCTAAGCAGCCAAATAAAGATTACAGTGATAAGTCCAGAGGCAGGTTTAAGCTGCCACTGTGTGAAGGAGACTGTCATCTGACTTGTAATGACATAGCCCAGGAAACATTACATCTTTGATGGGAGACTTAAGCAGAAATCCATTTCAGAGTTTCTAAGGTGAGGCAAGCTCAGAGGAGCAGGTTTGGGAAGAGCAATCTGTTGTGAGTCCGTTGTAATAAAATGTACGCTGCACATTTACTGGTGGAAGCGGGTGACCATGGTTTGTAATTTCAACAACACTCCATGTGAAAATTTCATTAATGAGATTTTTTCTTTCTAGATTAGTGTTTTGTCTAAACATTTCTTGTCTTTATTGTCACTTTTGCCATGCTACTATCAGACATCTGCAGAGGAAATGTGTGTTGACAACACAGGTAGGGGGTGCAACAGTAAAGTACTGGGTAGAAAATGGCTGCACTGCTGTGAAAGTGGGACCACAGCATTGGCTTTAACAGTCTTGATCATATACACCCTTTTTCTCTCACTTATATTTTCTAACATTCTTCTCTGTATGCTGACAACAAAATAATTAGTCAATTAATCGATAGACAGAAGGAATGAAAGAATTGGCAACTATTTGGGTAATTGATTAAGATACCAACCATTTTATGTTTCTAGCTTCTCAAAAGGTGAGAATTTTCTGTTGTACATCATTTTAAATTGAATATCTTTGGGTTTGAGACATCATCACATCACCACCTTGGGCTCTGGGAAATTGCAGTAGTTTTATATACCAAATTATTAAACAATGAATTGAGAAAAGCAAAGGCATAATGCATTTAAACATTTAACATTATTCATTTTGTAAGTTAAAGCTTGTTCAAAATATGCTGCCTTCAAGAAGACATTCACAAGACTTATAATAAGCATATAATCCTAAATTTTAGGTTAACACAAGTAAAACATCAAAATTCTGGTTTCCACCTGAAAATTAGGCTACATTATGATAAATGGGTATTAATGAAGATGTAATTTGAAATTAGAGAAATTAAACCTGGGATACATCCAGCAGGCTGAGGCTGTGTGAGAGAGGAGTATCTGAGGCTGCATCCTAGTGGTGGACAATCCACTCTGACTGATTTAAGACCCATGGTCCTGGATACCACAGAGCTGGATGTAAACTCCATCTGTTCCTTTAAGAGGCTGGAAACAACCCTGCCATAAGCAATATCTGTAGAAAAACAATTTACTGCACCAGAGGTAAATTACCTCAACCATGATGATGTATTTGTACTGCAATGCTGTTCTTGAATGTAGCCCATCTTCTGGGACACCCAACATTCACACAGCTACAGTGAAAAACACCTTCATAAATTATCCTAACTAAGACTTTGCATGTTTTAATGTTACATACAGCTAAACAGTACATCACAGGGTGCAATACTAGGAGAAAGGTACACAGTATTGCAATGACAAGTTCATTTTACATTTGCCTGATATATTTATTGTGTAGTATTATGTAATTATTGCAGTATTTGTTATTAATTAAAGAGGCAAGTTTGAGTCAGGTTTGAGTTACGCTGACAACTGTGTATATGTTAAAACATTGGCTTTAGTTTAAAATATTAAACAGTAGCCATATAAGCAACTGTTTTGTAAATTTTAACATGCTATTCCGCTTAACTAAAATTGTCAGTTCAGTTTTTGAGATCATCATAGAGGCTAAATCAGGTTTATTTTCTCTTACAAAAACAATATTTTACAACTTGTATTTACAAATTGGCTTGTTAATTGTGTCTCTGTGTGTAAAAAAGTGTAATTTTCTGTAAAGCACTAGATGTGTGCTACTGGAACTGTATTAAAACTATTTATTCAGCGCTACTGACCTGTGATTGTCATGTAGTCTGCTCCCAGTAATTTGGTTTGCATTATTCAAGATGTAAAGGAAGGGTTATTACAGAGACAAAATAAGAGGCTATGTTTGATAAATACACTTGACATGTCTACTGGAGTTTCTGAGCACAGCATTCAGTTAGATTATTAGATTAGATTTGTTAGCCTTGTACAACATTCCCAATTTATTATTCCTACAGGGACTTTAGCGGCATGTTTGTTATCTCAACACATTAAACTGGACTTCTTTTATCTGATTACACTCTTTTAAATTTATAATATCATTACAATATTTCAAGTTAGCATACAAAGATATATCTCTGTGACTAAGTTCAGTCCAGTTAATGGGATTATCACTCTTTATGCTATTGTTTCCATGTATTACACCTATGATAATGTACTTCTGTTGTTGGACTCAACAGTGAGTTTTTTGTATTTTTCTCAGTGTCAGTGTTGGGACGATTTGCTTTGTGTGGTTGTGTATTGTTCTGGTTTAATTGCATTGTATCTTGCCAACTATCCAGGGGCTCTTCAGATAAAAAAAGATTTGTGTGCCAGTTGGCTTTCATGGACAGCAATGCATTAGTCAAACTTGAATCCATTTAGTGCAACATTAATAACACACACATTAGGAATGCCACACCCCATGGCGGCTAAATAGTATTTGGGAGTCCCAATGGGATATCTTCTTATTGTCTGTTTAACACAGAGAAAACACAGCTCTGGGCAATTACTGGCCATTTTACCACCCTGACACTAAAGGCCTGAGAGCGACAAGAGAAATGACAAAAAGTAGTATTCGTCAGACGTCATCAAAAAACGTTGTGTGCGAATGTTCAACCCTTGGTGGACTTTATCAGCAGGAGCCACGAGTCCATTGACAGTGAAAGGCTGGAGCTCAAGCTGCTCCCATCCCAATCTCGTTCCACATGATTATTCTCAATTTCACAGCCGATGGTTTTTACTGAGACAGACGGCAGCAGCCAAATGCCAAAGTACATAGGAGAACGCTCCGAGGTGGGAGAGAAGGTTAGGGAGGGAGGGAAAAAAAGATATGCTGGTCACTCAACTTCATCACCAGCGCTGGAGATAGAAGTAATCTGTGAATCTGACCTATTGCGAGGTGCAGGATGGTGAAGGAGATCTCGGGTCTGATAGTGCAACAACCTGAATTGGTAGATGTAAAAGAAACAAGGGTTAAGCCACAATTCATAACTCCAATTAAGTTCTTTTTTACAGGTCGATAGTTTGATTTAACTGTGAATCTAAAACATTTGAACTCAAACCATTACAGACAGCCCTCAAGATAACTGTGGTAACCTATCCTCCCACCATAACAGAGATTATGATGCACTGTAGGTTATATCAAGTCAACCGTCACACACACTGCAGTTAAAAATAATCAGAGCAACACGTCCGCTGAAAGCTGTCCCCAACGAATGCATTATTTACTTTTGTTTTCTTTTTCCAAACTTCACATAATCTAATTGACTAGCAGATATGCACTATATAAACAAACCAGCAAAGTGATGCATTCAACTAAATGGCTATGCTGATTGGACAAATTATTTTACATGTCTCTTCCTGGGGTTGCTTATTGTTAACAATGCAATTGTTGAGTTATGAGTTCTTCAAAAGTGGTATTTTATGATTGTTATTTTCTGTTTACAGCTTCAAATTAAAATAAATTTATATGCCTTTAAGAATAAGTTTTTGTCCATAAAGCACTAGGTGGCCTTGCACCACAATTTCTTGTACCTGCTTAAAAAAAAGCTACGAATTTACTTGATCTCTCAGGCAAGATTATTCTAGTGTTTGGATTTTTCATTATTTTTTATTTCCTTTTGACTTTTTGTTTTCAGTTTAGTTTTAATTAGTTTTTAAAGGTGGGCTTGCTAGTTTAGTTTTATTTTTTGAAAAGGCTTAGTTTTAGTCTTTGTCGCTGCATGATGCCAAGCTCAATTCAGTTTAGTTTTTTCACAAAACATTAAAATACAAGTACATCATTAGAAAGAGTGCAGATTTGTGAAAAGGGACACCTTTTTTAAAGATATCTGAAGCTTGTATGTAGGGGCGCAAACACTAAGCAAATATTTGAAGTACTAACACATTGTATAACTAAATACTACAAATAAAGGAAGCACATGCAATCTACAGTATAATTTCTAGCCTACATACAGAAAACCCTAAGAGCTAAACTACCCTAATCCTACTACTCAGTGGTCCCAAGAAATTCATTACATCAGTCTGTAGCTCCATCATTCTTGGTTAAATAGGTGAAATACAATAAACAGAGGTGAAATACAATTGATAGACAGCTAAGAAATTGGAAGATAGTGTAGGGCCCTTGGAGGCCCCCCTTGGAGCCACAAACAACAGGTCCCTAGCACCCTGAAGGCAAGTATGACTGAAAAGCAGTTTTATTAAAGTCTTTATTAAAACTATGTTGGTAGGGGTGACGTCACAATGACTACATCCACACATAGGCCCAGCCAGACCAACTGTCCCGCAACGTCGGTTCTTCCGGCTTCATATCCACTCAAAATGTAGGCTTATTAGGTCCTATAAAATAAATAAACAAAAACTAAGGACATTAACTCTTTCATTTTAGTTTTAGTTAGTTTTGCAAACCTACAATACAGTTTTAGTTAGTTATCGTTTTTTTGTAAAGCTTGTTTTCATTTTTATTTCAGTTAACAACGATGTTTTTTCACATGTAGTTTTCGTTATTCGTCTTCCTTAATGATAATAACCTTGCTCTCAGGTGATCTGCAATGTTCTTGTGAAACTAGATTTTGTATTCTCCTATTCTCTGAATTTGCCTTTTTAAGGAGTTGAGATGTGCTCACACAGTCACCTCTCAAAACAATTTCCTATTGCTTTTCAGTACTGTATGTATTTTGCATGCCTGTTTCCATAACATTTTTAATTTAAGGCATATTTAACATAAGCCACAGTGATTTTACCCTGTGAATGAGATATGCTATATAAATAGTCGGCATTGCCTTTCTTTAGGAAGCTTGTTTTGTGAATTTGAGTCTTCATGCTGCTTGGAGTTTGGCAAAGCTGTGAACACACCTAAGAGCCTGACAGAATCACACAAGGTACAAAAAACAACAACTACGAACTCCCCTAGTCTCACACAGGGGGAGTGCTAGTGAAAATTACAGCATCACTCTGGAGAGTGGGCAGTAGGAGGTGCGGGATTTGATGAATCAAGGACCTTTTGTTCACAGCAAAAATGACTGCTTGCATGCAGTTGGAAAGAACATCTCTTCGGCAATGTTTGTCAGGCAAGCGGGCGTCATTTGGAGCCATTTAGGTTTGAAGCTGACGAAGAGGGGGACAGAGGAGAGCAAGGTCATTTAAAGAGGATGCAGAAGAAGATGATGTGGCCAGTGCTGGGCGTTTAAATGGGTCTACTCTGCTTGAATTGAGTAGCAGCTGAGTATGCCATGGCAACACTCACAGTAATGACTGTGTGTGAGACACACATCTATAGGAAGAAACACAGACTGAAGTGAAATATGACAAGCAAGGTTGACACGTGTTTCCATATATTGAATGATGTAGGTGAGTATGCATAGGTGTATAGTTGAGACTAAGTCGATAGGTCAATCAATAGAAAATTAGTCATATTTCAATAATCAATTAAGTGTTTAAGTATTTTTTGCAAAATGCAAAATATTTATTGATCTCAGCCTCTGAAAGGTGAATATTTGCTGTTTGTTTTACTCTTGGTGATGGTAAAGTGAATGCCTTTTGGTTTTGGACTGTTGGTCAGAGAAAACACTCAATACAATGGCATTTTTCACTATTTTCTCACATTTTAAAGACCAAACTATCAATATATTGATCCAGAAAATAAATACCACTCTAAGTTCACACCATTTCTTCTTGGGAGGACATTACAATATATTTGTAGCTTTCATCAAAAAGCAATTTACACTGCCCCCACCCCCAACTCCAACAACACTTATGTACCATAAAACGCATTACACTGATCATTTAAATAAGATGGGTGTGAAGAAAAAACATTTTTAAAAAGGTTAGAATGGATACATACACATACATATCATCCAATGGGGCACCATAGATGGCCATGTGTCTTCAGGCCAATTCCATTCCCAAGCACCATATTTGGTCCATAAACAAGAGAAGTGCAAGTCGAAACACGTTAAAATCTGACAATAAAGTTGCTCTTTATACAAGTGTTCATGGAGTTTTGACCTCTTCAGACTTTCTGTTCTCCATGCACCTTGGAAGTAAAGCTTGATTAATACTCCTGCATAGGGTCTGCATTTATACTTGTGCGTCGGTGTCTCCGTCACTCTGCAATTACACCACCAAACACTAGTCAGCAGTAGCGCTACAGCGTCCGCTGTGTTGACTTTTGTCGGCAGAGCAGGCTAACTTCCGGTTTAGCCCTCCGCTACCGTGAATGGGGGTAAAATTGTATAAATGCGGCTGGTGTAGCCTTTTCAAATATTATTGACCGAATGGATCACATTCTGATAATTTCGCTCGGGTTGTGACGGTCAAATATATTGATCCACCGTGTTACAGCCGCTGTTTTGGCCGCTAGTAAAAGTTACTTCAAAGCACCGGCCTCTTCCTGTCGGCTCGGAGGCATTGCGAGGCTACCCAGCCGACCAATCACAGTGCTTAAGGTCCGCGTCGCCTCGACGTGTAGTTCCATTTTTGAGGAGGTGCACGTCAGGCTAAGGCGATACAGGTAAGCACACACACAGGACTACATGAACACACCTTGACTGAGACTTTTGTGGGCAGAGCAAAAAGATCCTTGAAGGCTTAAATAATTACTCCATTCATTAACAAAACAACATTTGACATTCATCAACTGGAAGACTTCAGGACATTATCTTATAAATAGGGTAGGGGGCTACGCCGTCGATTTGACGCAGAAGTATAAATTGCACTCCCACAAGGGAGTAGGATCAAAGCGCCAACCCAAACGATTAACACGCTCTACCACCTGAGCTACAGCCCTGTAAGACATTTAAAAAAGAACTGGTTGAGGACTAAGGATATTTGATGGGCTCTTTAAAAAACAAAGATGACACTGCCTCACAAGGAAAGAAAGAAACACTGAAAACAGAATGGTAGGATATTTGTAAATGGACACTATAGTAAAGGTTGTCTCTTGTTTTCTATCTCTGACCCTACATCTTTTTTCCAACTCCCTCCACAAAGTACCTGAGGTGGCTGATACAGGTAAGCACACACACAGGACTACATGAACACACCTTGACTGAGACTTTTGTGGGCAGAGCAAAAAGATCCTTGAAGGCTTAAATAATTACTCCATTCATTAACAAAACAACATTTGACATTCATCAACTGGAAGACTTCAGGACATTATCTTATAAATAGGGTAGGGGGCTACGCCGTCGATTTGACGCAGAAGTATAAATTGCACTCCCACAAGGGAGTAGGATCAAAGCGCCAACCCAAACGATTAACACGCTCTACCACCTGAGCTACAGCCCTGTAAGACATTTAAAAAAGAACTGGTTGAGGACTAAGGATATTTGATGGGCTCTTTAAAAAACAAAGATGACACTGCCTCACAAGGAAAGAAAGAAACACTGAAAACAGAATGGTAGGATATTTGTAAATGGACACTATAGTAAAGGTTGTCTCTTGTTTTCTATCTCTGACCCTACATCTTTTTTCCAACTCCCTCCACAAAGTACCTGAGGTGGCTGATACAGGTAAGCACACACACAGGACTACATGAACACACCTTGACTGAGACTTTTGTGGGCAGAGCAAAAAGATCCTTGAAGGCTTAAATAATTACTCCATTCATTAACAAAACAACATTTGAGATTCATCAACTGGAAGACTTCAGGACATTATCTTATAAAAAAATAAGGCAGAGCTTGTACAACTAACAACGATAAATCTGTAATGTATTTTAACTTAAAGACATTAACCGTTACAGGCAGGGTAACTTAAAAGAGTAAAATTCTCTGTCAGGAAGGTTCCTCAAACATTTACAAGTTGGTTCAAGAACTAAAGCCTTTAACCACATTATTTTTGTTTTAAAGTAGCTACAGCTGTATCGCAACGTGCAATGAAAAAATATTCGGTTGATATCAGAAAAGTGAAAGACACACTTTCGTCTTTACAGGATTAATGACGGATATTAAAGTGATTTCTCGTCCGTGTTGAAACAGTTTTAGCCTAAATAACTGGATTTTCAACCTCATAACACAGACAGACACACACTGTAGAAACATTTAGTCGACAGACATGAGAGGTCCACATGCGTGCGAAAAGACGCACAAACAGAGAAACAGCTTCGACACGTAAAAATGAAAAACGTTTCCCTACCGGTGTAAGACGGTTTCACGGCTCCTCCGTTGCTGCTGTCCATTTCCAGTCGTCACAGATCACAGCTCGAGCTCAGATGCAGGCTTTCCAGTCCCGCGAGCGAGTCAAGAAAAGATAAACCACGCGGGCAATGTGTGCTCGCTGTTCCACTGCCGCCTGCGCGACCGTACCAAATCCTCCACGCGCGGAGGATGACAGAGAGGGAGACAACAAATGAAATCAATCGTTTGCTAACAATGGCAGCACTGTATGAACCTGTTTGAAAGGTAACATTTAAAAAACTACACTTGCTTTAACCGACATCACTAACTTTGGAAAGCCACACAAAGGACGCCTGGGTGTAAAACTGTAGCCTTCAGGGCTGCAGTTAAGTCACAGCAGTGATGTGAGTAGAAATGTAGAGGATAATGCAGCATTTCCAAGGGTGTTAAAGTTAAATTCAATTTGTTATGCTCTATATACATAAGGAGATCCTGGATGTCCTTAACAAGGCTGCTGGTAGAAGACATAGCAAACATGAGTCATAACAGGCTCCCAGAAGTAGAGCCTGGCAATACCAAAATTCATAGGGCAATTGGCTGTTCAAAAAATCAGATAATGATGGATTTAACCAAGAGGTATTCCTATAAAAAAAAAATAATATATATATATATATATATATATATATATATATATATAATAAACAAACACATTGAGTGCAATTAACCTGTCACTGCTCTCTTATGAACAAACTATTTAATGCAAATGCTCTGTATTTGTATAGCACCTTTCTAGTCTTTGTGACCACTCAAAGTGCTTTTACACTACATTGCATTCACCACTCACACACATTCATAAAACTGACTGTGAAACAGAAACTAACATTCATACACTGGTGGAATTAGGGCAATTTGGGGACACTTCAACATGCAGCCTGGAGGAACCAGGGATTGAACCCCCGACCTTTTGATTAACAGGCAATCCGCTCTATCTCCTGAGCCACAGCCACCCCTTAATGCTGTCACTGTTTCTATACTACCTGAAAACATTCAGTATATTGGGTATTTCTGTACTGCAATTAAAAAAGAAAAGCTAAAAGCTATGAGCTAAAATCAGCCAATTTTGTCAGGCCGATTTGGGCTCTACTAAATAGTGTAACAACGGAGCACATCTGCAACTGCACAATAGATAATCTGCTTCTTGTTTACATCGGCTTGTGCATGCCCAGTGTACATGAATGGCCACTTGATGTACATTTTTAGTCGCTTTAATATAGATGGAGATATATTCTGATATGCAGCTAAAACACTGGTGTGGACAGAGTTTTAGTAGTAGTGTGGATGTAGCCCCAGGCTTCCTCCCCATAATTAGTAAACTGGTCTTTATATGTCAAATCTGTGGAGCCCACCTTTAAAATGTGCCTGCTTTTGTTGTCCTATAACTAAAGTCTAAAGAAAAGATTTTAGTGTTGCTCGTTTTGTCCAATGAAAGTAGCCTACATTTTTGCACAACCTTAAATATTAACTTTGGTATTTATCAACATGGACCCTTTTTCCCCATGTTTTTGTGTCTATAACTAATTGGGAGAACATTCTTTGAAATTGGTCCAGTATTGAGCAAGACTGTCGGCCACAGCGAGACAGGGCTGCAACATAATCCTTGTGGGAAATTGAGCCCCGTCAAAGTACGTCCACAGAAGTGCTTGTTTTTGCCACTGACCGGCTCAGATTGTAATTATAAGTGTCTGACACCATTGTGGAAAGGATCCTTACGGAGATAAACAATTTTTTAAAGAGTGAGATCTTTTTTGTTTAACCAGAAACAGTCACTATATCGCTCTCATCAAAGCCACCAAACTCCCTTAACAAAAATAATAACTTTACCTCTTTGGGATACCGCTGCCTCGATTGGTTCGGTTGCGTTATTGTGTGACACTGTTGTTTTAAAAACATCAAAGTCACACAATTACACAAACAAACTAACCAATCAAGGCAAGATCTCCCGTGTTTAGGGAGGTAAAATAAAAATACTGTTTTTATCAATGGAGTCTGGTGGTTTTGACAAGAGCGCTATAGTGACTGTTTCTGATTCAACAAAAATGATCTAACTCTTGAAAAAAAGCTCTAGATCTGTAGGGATCTTTTTCACAAAGTTATCAGACAATTCGTACTTTGACGGGGCGCAATTGGGCCTACCTGTTTAGAATTACTCTGCAGCCCTGTTTCGATGCTGCAGACTGCAGTACACTTGCTCAATACTGGACCAATTTCAAAAAATGTTGTCCCCCATTAGTCAGGTAAGGAAAATAAGGACCAGATTGACAAATACAGGAGCTATCATTAAAGGTCTCCTACTGGCATTTTTACAGCCTTGAAACAATGCTAACGTGTATCCATAAACAGTTATTTAAACCCTTCTACCACATAATATCCACTTGGAGTGAGAGAAATTATTTAGGGGGTCGAAGGAAAACGTTGTATCACACATGTCAAATCTTCTCCACCTTTAGGTCCTCTTTGTATGCTGGAAGGCCTATCACCAGCCATCATTCCCTACCTAATCCCACCCACTTTAGACCCCATCATTAACATTGTTGGGCTATGTTCAAAAGCAGATTCCTGCAGATGAACTCGGGAGCACATTGACACGGGCATATGCCAGCATGCACTGCGGCCAACCTGGTGGTGTGCGTTCGGTACAGCTGTCAGCCGGCCAATAATGGATGCACGGTGGAAACATACTTGGAGTTTAAACTATGTCCTTCTCATTCAGGTCCTTTGGCACCCTGCTTGACCCCGCCACAAGGCAGCCACCCTAAAAATAAAAAGTGCACATGTGCTTGTGTGCACATACAAGCAGAGACAAGGGTGTACGATATCACAGCTCATCAAATGCTCCTGATCTCTCTGCTTGAGTGCGAGTGTGGACACACAGAAAAAAGCGACACATAGCCAGATCAAACAGGATACTCCCACAATAGTAGAATCTGTTGTTAAGGTTGGATGAGGATATAGGGTGTATTCAGTTGTTCCATTTCCATGAAGCTCGAGTCCAATCAACATGTTCCCAGCATCAAAGTTAATACCAGCGCTTGGCTCCATAATCATATTGAGTGCTTTCATTAAAGGACATTTTTATTCCTCTGGTCCCAGAATTATTGAGAAACCCGGTTGCTTCTCAGGGGCGAGCACGTTTCAGTTTAACCTGGTCACTATGGCAACGTTCAAAAAAAATGTATTCACTTTTTTCTTTTGACTTAAACGTTTGATTGAGATGGCACTTGAAGGGTACGAGTGGTTCATTTAAAAAGATGGAGCGAGAATGTGGAAGAGAAGAATAGCACTATTGTGAAAGCCATGGAGCCGGATAATGACTGCAGCTCACTGCTTGGAAGAGTGTAACTCTCAGCTGTGAAGAGTATTTGAGTGTAATAATCAACTTCTGCCTCAATTTGACATAAACTAGCTCTAGTGATTAGTCCACTGCAGCGCCTGCAATAAGAACAATTTTGATCACATAATATTATTGTTATATAAATGATAGACTCCTATGTCATCTATAAATTTATGGTGAGACAGAAAAAATGTCAGGAATCTTTGTCAACCATTATTTTAACGTTTTGTTGGAAGGAAAAATATATTTTTGGTAAATTTGTTTCTATATATTTGTTTTACTTTGCAATAAAAATATAAATTACACTTGAGCTGTTAACTTGTTCTTTATTTGCTTTCATGGTTTGTTATTCTGTTTCATTACTTAAGAAATTAAAATTAAGCAGTCTAAGGAAGAGGAAAAAACACAATTACTCGTAGTCTGGCTAAATGATTGACAATAAATGATGAAAGCTTCTCAGAAAAGTGACATGATGAAAATGGTACACGATCACAATGCATTCTGGGTAAGACCCTTGTTCTTGAGGGTCAACGTCATTTAAGTCCACTTGGGTATTCTCAGTAATGGAATGGGGCTCAAGATGGCGCTGATTCCCTGAAGAGGAAGTGCCAAAGGGAGGAGAATAAGAGCTACAGGAATTCACTTCGGGAGTCATTCAGATTATTATTATTATTTCTTTTATGTTTTGGGTTTGTGAGTCACCATTATGCAGGCTGATGCTATTCAGAACCCAGGAGAGTCACAGCAGCAACATTTTGGCTATTGTTATTTCTCTTCTATCTTAGAGTTTTGATGGCCTTGTTGGTAGTAAAAGTCATGAACAGCCTTCATGGACCAAATAAAAATGATGACAACCTCACAGTGTGAGCCAAGTATAAATGCTTCAATAGATTTTTAAATAATACAAATATACCTTCTTCCTTTGTCCTCTTGATCCTGGGAGGGATGTGAGGCTGCAAAAAATCTCCCCCTTATCAGCTGTGCTGTTGCGTTCTGTGGATGTTAAACTTTGTGAAAAAAATGAACAATGCTAACATGGCAAGTGAAAAAGTATTATTGAGAGTGATTCCTGAAGTACCCAGCATGGGCAAATACAATATAATGCAAGAGATGAATATAAAAAAATCACTATCCTTCCAAAGACTGTTGTGCTTACTCTGGTTCCTTCCTCACTAGCATCCTCTCCAGTGGCAACTCATATAGATGTTTCATTTTAGATAAGAGACCATTATTGTACCACATCACACATACTATCTCTATCAGCAGAAATCTCCAACCACAGAATGCAATCCAGATACCGTGTCCCTGTGCCCTTGGTATTTAATGACATTTCTTTCGGTCCAGGAAGATAGAATGAATCCATCAGAGCGAGGCATTTGGAAATGTCTGACTGTTTTCTGACTGTTTGAACTGGGCCAGTGGTTTCTCAAGCAAAAACACATTTACAGCAATAACACTAATCTGAAAACCCTTGTTGTTATGACAACCACACCATGCTAAAGCTAGGTTTTGGCCATTTTACCCGTTTCATTTGTTGCACAAATAAAAAAAGAAACAAATAATGTGGCAAACACGTAAAAGGTTTATTTTCAGGGCACATTTCCTATATTCTGCAAATCCCCTGCTCTAAACAGTCAATTTCAGTCAGGCTCTTGCACCATTATTATTCACAGAGGCCACATATGAAATTAGTTTCTTTTTTGACAGAACACATCTTGATTGACAGCTCAACAAATGAGAAATCATTTACTGTGAACAGAGCGGCCGCCTGCTTTTGGCAGAGATGCTGCCTGTCTCTGAGGCGAGTGTGTGTGTGTTTGTTCAACTGGCTTTAAAAGTGGATTTAATGGTCGGTCTGAGGCATCAAAACGACAATAGCAGGGCTGTCAGCCTAAAAGGCAGTTTGCAACATTTCCGGTGTAAAAATCTTTACATAGTTTTTATTACATGTTTACGTGTAGAGTCGGCTACAAACAGAATGCAAAGAAACCTTCAAGCAAACATATTCCTTCATTAGTGCTTCATGTCTCTGCTTAAAACACTCAATTAAAATTCAGACGAAATCTTATGCTTGACTCCTTGTTTGGATTTGCTCGTTGGGGGTAGAAATAATTCAGAGTGACACATAAAACACAAACTTATCATCCAATGGAAGTGTTTTTAAAGTTAGACTGTAACTTTTGCTGAACATCAGCCACTGTGGCCACAAGTGACAATCACAAGATATTGCTAAAACATATGTAACAGTAGCACAAGCAAAGAAGAGTCATCAAGTCAGTGGACACACTCAATAGTCTCAGTTACACATCAATAACTATCTACTATCTAATTTTTTGTAAGTTTAGCTAACATTAGCTACTGGTCATACCGGACCAAGAAAGGTTGTATCAGTAAAATCCCTGACTGTATGAGGAAGTGCATTTTTGGATTGGATTGGATTAATTGGAGAAAAGAGCTGGCAAAGCCACTAACCAACCTTTGTGGTGGCATAGGGCCCCGTGGCCAGCAGAGGGCCTCCTACAGTCACTACTTGCTAGTGGTGGAAGAAATTCACTGCAAAAAGAAACATAAAATAATAAAAAATTTAATTAAATACAGCTCTCTAGATTACACATCATAATAAGCATATTGGTTATTTAATTTAGTTATTCATTATGGAAAATCAGTTGCCCTGGTGGTATATTTAGATAATCTGCACTGAACATCTTAGTTTAGCCTTAGTTAGCCGTGCTGGTATTAACAGTGCTAACACTATACTTGCTAACATTCTAATGCACTAAATGCGACTTCACAACTTTTGCTAACTGCATTTTGGTGTAGTATTAGTACTCTAACATAGTATAGGATTAAATTGTTATTTTTATAGGGACATGGGTCT
>NC_060163.1:15620189-15645141 GCF_021292245.1 Micropterus dolomieu
TAGATGTTTCATTTTAGATAAGAGACCATTATTGTACCACATCACACATACTATCTCTATCAGCAGAAATCTCCAACCACAGAATGCAATCCAGATACCGTGTCCCTGTGCCCTTGGTATTTAATGACATTTCTTTCGGTCCAGGAAGATAGAATGAATCCATCAGAGCGAGGCATTTGGAAATGTCTGACTGTTTTCTGACTGTTTGAACTGGGCCAGTGGTTTCTCAAGCAAAAACACATTTACAGCAATAACACTAATCTGAAAACCCTTGTTGTTATGACAACCACACCATGCTAAAGCTAGGTTTTGGCCATTTTACCCGTTTCATTTGTTGCACAAATAAAAAAAGAAACAAATAATGTGGCAAACACGTAAAAGGTTTATTTTCAGGGCACATTTCCTATATTCTGCAAATCCCCTGCTCTAAACAGTCAATTTCAGTCAGGCTCTTGCACCATTATTATTCACAGAGGCCACATATGAAATTAGTTTCTTTTTTGACAGAACACATCTTGATTGACAGCTCAACAAATGAGAAATCATTTACTGTGAACAGAGCGGCCGCCTGCTTTTGGCAGAGATGCTGCCTGTCTCTGAGGCGAGTGTGTGTGTGTTTGTTCAACTGGCTTTAAAAGTGGATTTAATGGTCGGTCTGAGGCATCAAAACGACAATAGCAGGGCTGTCAGCCTAAAAGGCAGTTTGCAACATTTCCGGTGTAAAAATCTTTACATAGTTTTTATTACATGTTTACGTGTAGAGTCGGCTACAAACAGAATGCAAAGAAACCTTCAAGCAAACATATTCCTTCATTAGTGCTTCATGTCTCTGCTTAAAACACTCAATTAAAATTCAGACGAAATCTTATGCTTGACTCCTTGTTTGGATTTGCTCGTTGGGGGTAGAAATAATTCAGAGTGACACATAAAACACAAACTTATCATCCAATGGAAGTGTTTTTAAAGTTAGACTGTAACTTTTGCTGAACATCAGCCACTGTGGCCACAAGTGACAATCACAAGATATTGCTAAAACATATGTAACAGTAGCACAAGCAAAGAAGAGTCATCAAGTCAGTGGACACACTCAATAGTCTCAGTTACACATCAATAACTATCTACTATCTAATTTTTTGTAAGTTTAGCTAACATTAGCTACTGGTCATACCGGACCAAGAAAGGTTGTATCAGTAAAATCCCTGACTGTATGAGGAAGTGCATTTTTGGATTGGATTGGATTAATTGGAGAAAAGAGCTGGCAAAGCCACTAACCAACCTTTGTGGTGGCATAGGGCCCCGTGGCCAGCAGAGGGCCTCCTACAGTCACTACTTGCTAGTGGTGGAAGAAATTCACTGCAAAAAGAAACATAAAATAATAAAAAATTTAATTAAATACAGCTCTCTAGATTACACATCATAATAAGCATATTGGTTATTTAATTTAGTTATTCATTATGGAAAATCAGTTGCCCTGGTGGTATATTTAGATAATCTGCACTGAACATCTTAGTTTAGCCTTAGTTAGCCGTGCTGGTATTAACAGTGCTAACACTATACTTGCTAACATTCTAATGCACTAAATGCGACTTCACAACTTTTGCTAACTGCATTTTGGTGTAGTATTAGTACTCTAACATAGTATAGGATTAAATTGTTATTTTTATAGGGACATGGGTCTTTTTCAATTTACAGCCATTAGCTTATCTAGCTACATATTAACTATCTAACATTATCTATGAAGCTGTGCTGTTCACAACTGGTATTATAAAGCATTTAACTGAACAAATCCACATATGCATAATTTGCCCTCTTCACTGAAGGGCTAACAATAACGTACTCTTACCATTCCCTTTCCAGGAGCATTTTAAAGAACGTGGTTGGAAGACAGGTGGTGTAGCGTTACAATGATAACCTTCTGCATTTAAAAATTTAAGTCTTGTTGAAAAACAAGAGATGTCATTTCTGTGCCATTGTGAGAATGCAGGACAGTCAAGGGGGCCTCCAACAAAATTTCGATTTAACCGCGAAGGTCTAGGGCCAGCTCTGGTGAAGAATGTGTTATTTCTTCTCTCAAAATTTACATGAAGCGCATTTCCATCCAAGTCAAAATATTGCAAAAAAAAAAACGTTTTTATGCGTTTACGTTTTGGTGGGGTGGAGAAGTTGGTAAATCGATTAAAGTGCAACAGAAAGCGACTTAGTGAATGCATCACAGTATACATGGTGCATGTGACTTGTGACGAAAAATGACAATGGACGAAAACATCAGATCTGTGCAGTGTGACATAGTAGTAACAACTACATGAAACAAACACAAATGCCATGTTACCATCATGCTTTCCACACGTTTTTTCCATCAACTGGCACCTTCTTCTTCTGCAGTGGTTCAATTACACCTGATTATATCTCAAACCCAACTCATAGTCGCATGACAGCAGTGGATGGAATTTAGCTTTAATTTGGGGTCCAAGTGGGCTGGGAACCCGCGAATGCAAGGCATTGCTGTTCCCAGTACCAGCGGAGCTGGGAACCCTATTGTAATCGTTTTGGTTTTTATTACTATTATTCTTCCTTACATTTTCGCCTAATTCCGACTGCAGCCTAGATGGACGAAGTGCTACAGACGCGAAACTCACAGGGTAGGTTCAATTCAATTCAATTTTATTTATATAGCGGCAAATCACAACAACAGTTATCTCACAGCGCTTTTCATAAAAGAGCAGGTCTAGACCATACTCTGTGATGTTATTTACAGAAGCCCAACAATTCCCACCAAGAGCAAGCACTAGGCGACAGAGGCAAGGAAAAACTTCCTTTTAAGAGGCAGAAACCTCGAGCAGAACCATGGCTCAGGGTGGGCAGCCATCTGCCTCGACCGGTTGGGGGGGGGGGAGAGAGAGCGAGAGCGAGAGCGAGAGAGAGCGCGAGAGGGCAGGAGAGGAACAGAGAGAAAAAGAGAATGGATGGAAGGAGAGAGAGGGGAGGGAGGCAGCCTACACAATATACACTCACAGAGGTACAGACAGTAAAGGTGATGTTGCTATAGACTAAATGAAAAATGGTATAGATATGTATAGTAGTGTTAATGATAACAATCGTAATGTTAATGATTATAATAACAATAATAACAATAGGACTAGTAACAATAATTGTTGTAGCAGAGGGTGTCGAGCAAGAACACGGGGGCAGCAGGTGACCCGCAGCCACAGATCCAGAGTCCACAGCTCCAGAGCCAGAAACACCTGCAGGAAGTGATAGGAGGAGAGAGGAGAGAGACGAGAAAGCACAAGACTACCGGAAAGGGGAGAAGTTGTGTTAGTAACATGCAATAATGGGATGAGGTTGCATACAGAGGGAGAGAAAGTAGAGGAGAGAGGAGCTCAGTGCATCATAGGAAATCCCCCGGTAGTCTAGGCCTATAGCAGCATAACTAAGGGATGGTTCAGGACTCACCTGAGCCAGCCCTAACTATAAGCTTTATCAAAGAGGAAAGTCTTAAGGTTACTCTTAAATGTGGAGATGGTGTCTGCCTCCTGAACCCAAACTGGAACCTGGTTCCACAGGAGAGAATCTTGATAGCTGGACGCTCTGGCTCCTAGTCTACTTTTGGAGACTCTAGGAACCACAAGTAACCCTGCATTCTGGGAGCACAGTGCTCTGGTGGGGTAGTAAGGTACTATGAGCTCTTAAGATAAGATGGTGCCTGACCATTAAGAGCTTTGTAGGTAAGAAGAATGATTTTAAATTCTATTCTGGATTTTACTGGAAGCCAATGCAGAGAAGCTAAGACAGGAGAAATATGATCTCTTTTCCTGGTTCCTGTCAGAACACGTGCTGCAGCATTGTGGATCAGCTGAAGAGTCTTAATGGACTTTTTCGAGCAGCCTGATAATAAGGAATTGCAGTAATCCAGCCTAGAAGTAACAAATGCATGGACTAGTTTTTCTGCATCACTTTTAGACAGGATATTCCTGATTTTCACAATATTACGTAGGTGAAAAAAGGCGGTCCTTGAAATTTGCTTAATGTGAGACTTAAACGACATGTCCTGATCAAAGATAACTCCAAGATTCCTCACAGTGGTGCTGGAGGCCAGGGCGATGCCATCAAGGGAAACTATATCTTTAGATAATGCTTGGGCCCCAGAACAATAACTTCAGTTTTATCTGAGTTTAACATTAGAAAATTACAGGTCATCCAGGTTTTAATATTCTGAAGGCACATTTGAACTTTAGCTAACTGATTAGTTTCATCTGGCTTGATCGATAGATATAACTGAGTATCATCTGCATAACAATGAAAGTTTATGGAATATTTCCTGATTATATATGCTTCCTTTAGACAATATTAAGTGAAGAGGATTGGTCCGAGCACAGATCCTTGAGGAACTCCACGACTAACTTTGCCGTGCACGGAGGACTCATCGTTAACATGTACAAACTGAAATCGATCTGATAAATAGGGCTTAAACCAGCTTAGAGTGGTTCCTTTAATGCCAATGAAATGTTCCAGTCTCTGCAATAGGATCTGATGGTCAATGGTATCAAATGCAGCACTAAGATCTAATAAAACCAGTACAGAGACAAGCCCTTTGTCTGATGCAATAAGGAGGTCATTAGTAATTTTCACCAGTGCTGTCTCTGTGCTATGATGAGCTCTAAATCCTGACTGAAAATCCTCAAATAAACTATTGCTCTGTAGAAAGTCACACAGCTGTTCAGCAACTGCTTTCTCCAGGACCTTAGAGAGAAATGGAAGGTTAGATATAGGTCTATAGTTGGTTAAAACATCCAGATCAAGTGTGGGCTTTTTCAGAAGAGGTTTAATTACAGCTACTTTAAAGTACTGTGGTACATAACCTCTTGATAAAGATAGGTTGATCATAATAATAATCATAATAATCATATCTAGTATAGAAGTGCTGACTAAGGGTAAAACTTCTTCTTGGTGATAGACAGGTGTTCAAATACTTATTTGCAGCTGTATCATACAAATAAATAGTTAAAAAATCATACATTGTGATTTCTGGATTTTTTTTTTTAGATTATGTCTCTCACAGTGGACATGCACCTACGATGACAATTTCAGACCCCTCCATGATTTTGAAGTGGGAGAACTTGCAAAATAGCAGGGTGTTCAAATACTTATTTTCCTCACTGCATGCACGCGCACACGCACGCACGCACACACACACGCACACACACACCTCTAGGGGGTGCTACAAGGGGCACTTTCATATCGCTGTAACTCCCGCATACGAAGGCGGATATCAAAAATCTTATATCCACGCGTTCGGGGGATCGAGCTGAATCTCCTGGTATAGGCTATTTTTGCTACATCGCGAAAACTGGAAAACCTATTTTAATTAACTCCGCAAGTCCGATCGACACCAAACTTGGTACGGATAATCTCTGGACCAAGCTGAGGAAAGTTTGTAGAGGAAATTTTGATCCGACACAAAATGTCCCAATTATATGCTAAATAATATTTGAAATTATGTCATATCTTCGCTTTGGAATGGCCAATCGACACCAAATTTGGAGCAATAATGTGGGACGCCCCCCTGAGGGCCTGTGCAAACTTTGGTGCAACTAGGTTGGCGCTATTTAACCCGAAAAAACCATACCTATAACCACAAGTCACATTGACATGAAACTTGAGCCGAATTGTTCAGCATGGTCCCCTCACAACAGGCACCAAAGTTTACCCAAATATGCCCACAGGTGGCACTGTTATTGCAGATTAAACACGTGAAAAAAAATCCCATTGACTTACATGCATTTTATATCTCCAAAACCCCAAGTCCCATTGATACAAAATTTGGGTCATTTGTTCCCCATGGGGCCCTGATTACACCTGAAAAGTTTGGTGCAATTCGGCTTATAGGTGACGCTATAATCGAGGCTCAAATACCGTGGGAAAATCCCATTCATTTCAATGGGATTTGGGAACAAAAGTACATTTTGCCTCATAATGACGCGCCACTACATTGCACGTTTGGGGGATACTGCTGATTCGGTGGTATAAGACACGCCCCTTGAAAACTGAAAAACCTATTTTAATGAACTCCTCCGAAGCCACAAGTCCAATCGGCACCAAACTTGGCTTGGATAATCTCTGGACAAAGCTGATGAAAGTTTGTAGAGTAAATTTTGAAAGTTGAATCAACACCTCTCTAAAAGAGTTTCAGCAACAACTGAATATAACAACCTTCATGCAGGGAGGATGTATTGCATTTTAGCACTAGACTGCACTTGTTCTAGCACCTAATAAAAAGACATGAGTGTGTTCACAGAATTTTCACTATTTGTACTTAGCATTTCTGAAAGCTTAACAGACTCAGAACGACTCCTTTGCATGGATGCCATTTAATACATTATACAGTATACAGCTTTAACTAATACACTTAAAACCTCAAAGTGCTTAAAGCTCCTCTATTAAAAGGTCACTGTTCACCCCAACAAAGTGAACTGCAGCATTAACCCCGCTTTAAAATGAGCTCTGGAATAATAATCAGGTGAGCACAAATGAAGCATGGCAGCATTTTTTTTTCTCACCTTGCCAGTAATGAGTTTTTGCGTAGTCCACTTTCACACATGCACACAACCAAAATACTAAGACATACTGAATGTCTTCAAGCCTTTAAATCGTGGGTAAGAGTTTGTCCTTTACTTAACTTAAACATGTTAATATTTTAAGTTTGATATTCGATCATTAAAATAGTTGCAGATAAATTTTCCATCCATCCATCCATCCTCAACCGCTTATCCTGCGTACAGGGTCGCAGGGGGGGCTGGAGCCAATCCCAGCTGACTATGGGCGAAAGGCGGGGTACACCTTGGACAGGCCGCCTGTCCATCGCAGGGCCACACATAGACACACAACCGCTCGCACTCACATCCACACCTAAGGATGATTTCGGAGACACCAATTAACCTAGCCTGCATGTCTTTGGATGGTGGGAGGAAGCCGGAGAACCCGGAGAGAACCCACGTGGACACGGGGAGAACATGCAAACTCCACACAGAAAGGCCGGGGCAAACGGGGTTTGAACCCACGACCGTCTTGCTGTGAGGCGACAGTGCTAACCAATGCACACGGCGCCGCCCGCAGATTAATTTTAGTTTTTAAAATTTATTTTAATTATTTAATCTACTAATTGTGTCAGCTGAATTAATGTTTTTTTCTACATACTTTTATCAGGAAATATTGACCACATGTAAATTAATAACCACACATGCACACAAGATTAACCCATTTGTGACAAGGCTTTAAGTGTAATGCTGCCATCTAGTGGTTGGAACTGTTTGCAGTTTCTGTTGTCTGATTATTTCTGCTGGCTGCACATTTTAGAAATTTTATGATTTGAAATCTGCATCACAGAACTTGAGGCCAAAAATCACATTCAGACATTTGTTAGTAAGTGGATTCCTAATTACGGATCTGGTCTCAGCATTTGCCCAAGCTCTGATCAGAGAGAATAAACAAAACTTTAGAACAACAGAAAGTAAGGTCTTTGTTCCAGGTCAGTACATTCATTTGAAGCAAAAAAGCTGCTGTTATTTGTACAAAATGCTGGACTGTGTTAAAGCCTCTTTGTGTTCCTGGGAGAAATGTGAGAGGCAGGATGACAAGATGAAGACTAGCCTTGAGGAGAAGGCAGGGACACAACTGGACATAGCTTGTGTGATCATTATATAGAGTCAAACATATGTATTTAGCAAAACAATAGATTTTCAAAGATGAGCAAGATCAGTCTGGAGCAATTCTGGTGATGAATCGCACCTTGTGGCAGCCATATTTTGTATAAACACACATGCTTTATATTTTTCTTCTTTTACAAAATGTCTTCCGATTAGGGAAGAAAGTGAAAAGAAAATGTAAGACAGTTAATCTTGTTGTTACGAAATACTTACTACCTTGCATTGCTGTATGCACACTCACAGTTTTACATACTAGACATGCATACTAGTAAACTACACTTACTGACACTTGCATCAGCATGTCATATGAAGAATTTAAAAGGCCACATTGACCCAAATATAAGTCCTGATTATACTGTAAGATGAACCCCTGAACACTCGTTTAGATTTTTGATAACACTGCGAACTCAATAAAGGCAAATATATATTGACATCTTTTATATAATCTTTTTTTTTAAATCATCAAGCTTAAATAGAAATATTAGTTAGGAAATCAATAAAAAAGAAATCTTTTAAAATAATGGTATTTTCCAATTCAAATGTATAATCCAAAAGAGAATAATGACATAAATCTTGAGTCAATAAAAAAGACTGCTGAGTGCGCAACAACATAATCTCTGCTTCTTCAAATGTAATTCCAAGGGGGGGGGGGGGCACAACAACAATGTCTTATATTTGGGCCAACACGGTCTCTTGCAAATCTAAAAACCTTTTTTTTTTTTTGTAGCCATGGACGCTGTACTGCTTCTTCCACCAAGTCAGGCCAGAAAGGTTTGAACCCACCAGGCAGCCAAACTGCACTGGCAACAGACTTACAAACACAAGCGCAAATAATCATCGGAAATGTCCTCCAATGCCATACCGTTCCACTGCAAAACAACTCAAAACAAAATGAATCTTGAATGTTATTTATTACTTATTCTTTTTTTAAATTTACAAGTTATTTTCATATTTCTCTTAAAAAAGGCTAACAACTCTCTGGTGTTACATATATCAGTACACAATGAATGCAAGCAACTGCATTTTGTTGCACAGTCCAGAAACACCCTCAGACGTGTAGCCTATTAAATCATGATCTGCTTGAAAAAGAAAAGTCTAGAGCTTTCCTTATAACTGTGTAATATCCAGGTCTGTAAAAAGAATATAATGCTGGGATCTAAATTGCAATAAGACAAAAAACTTTTAAGATTGATGGCTCTGTCATTTGCAGTTTCAGCATTAGTAGTTGGGTATTTGTTTCTTTCATAATGATGATCAATGTAGAGGGAAACTGCCAATATACATGTATGTGTATTTATTATACACATACATAAAGACACACACTCAAACACATAGGGGAAAATGGCAAACAACCTCAGCATCACCCATCAAAAAAGATTATTTAAGACAGAATTCAATCAACTGAGACAGAGGCTGAAGATGAGGGAGGTAGATAGATACACGGGGGGTAGGGAGACAGAAGAGAAGTAGGGAGGGATCTTGGTAATTCCCTCTAGCTTATGATTCTTTTAAAAAAAAAGTTCCTTAAATCAAAGAGGGTCCAGATAATCTCATCTGTAATCTCAGTTTAAGTGCAGGGGTGGCGAGTGGCTCTGCCCTCTCCTGCCTCTCGGTTTTAGCTACGTGCTGTCCTTTAAACGATGTTCAGGGCTCGCTTACTAAGTTCATTGTTTTGTACTTGCTAATTGCCTCCGCCGCAGCACCGGCTGCTGCGGCCCTGAGGAGCAGCTTCTTGTAGATCGACTCCTGTCCTGGTCCGGCCCCCTTGTCCAGCTCCACCCTGAGGATCGTTCTTCGGTAGCTTCTTTGCTACAGGGACAGGATCACAGATGTTTAAATATTGCTAATTTAGAGCGAGTAGAGTTTTGAGTTAAGATACAAAACAAAGGTTACAATGGTCTATTCAATTAAACCTTTGTCACTCAACGTTTTCTATGGAGTCCAGCAGGTGTCACAATGAAAAACAAAGTGAACTAATTAATAATAATAATTAATTAATTTGTTGGAACAACCTAATATCTTAATGGTTAAGACCTATAATATACAACCATTGCTGCATGTTATAACCCAAGTGAAATAGTAAAAAAAATTTCTAATTAATGAAAAGTTATTATAGCCGTAATAACTGAAGTTGCAAACTTCAAAGTTACTGGTCTCTCCAGAGAATTCGGTTGAAGCTCTCTCTTGCAGGTCTAATCAGGAGTGATGTAGTTTCTTTTGATTTTGACGAAGCAACGTGGACATCTGTCCGATTTAGCCCGTTAAACAAAGTTTTGTTATCATTGACAACAATTGTCAACTTTGCCACGGAGATAAAGGTGTGGTAAAGTAAAGTGTTGCCTGAGATTTGACTCAACAGAAAAGCACTTACCAATAGCCATGAAAATTTCATTGACATTCATGGCAGTCTTGGCTGAAGTCTCCATGAAGAGTAGACTGTTGTCATCAGCGTATGCTTGTGCCTCCTAAGAACACAATTCAGATATTTAGGATAATATTAGACATTTACAGCAATGACAAGAATATCTGAAATCATTTGCTGAACATGCAAAAGTGATTTATATTTTCATACCTGAAGTTCCACAGCTCTCTTGTTTGCGATGTCTGCCTTGTTTCCAGCCAAGGCAATCACTATGTTGGGACTGGCTTGTCTCTGAAGCTCCTTCACCCAGTTTTTCGCTCGTACAAAGGTATCCTAATCGAGAAACAAACTTTATTCATACGGATCTCACTCAAGTACGTATATTTACATGGCAACTATATTTAGCCTTGGTGGAACATTTTACCCTATGTACATAGAGGCTGATCAACACCTGAAGCTGAAGATATGACCTCAAAACACCCACATATCACCAACATGTCTACTTTTAGACTACATTGAAGTGTCTTGTATCCTCAAGTTATTCTTGCAGTACTGCTCTACGTTGTAACACCGCAATATGCTTCCCTTAGATATTCTACAATACAAAATTACCTCGTTTTCGACATTGCTTTGTTAAAAACTTCTGAATTTAGTTGTCTTTTACTGTCTCAAGCAATAATACAGAAAACCTTTAAAGTACAACTAAAAGTAAAAGTAAAAAAGTCACTACTTAAACAACAACCTATCTAAGTTCATCATGTTGCTACTAACTGATAAGTCCCCCATTGTTGTCCTAAAGGTGAAACCTACTGTGTTGGTAATGTCATAGACCACAATGGCCGCCTGAGCGCCTCTGTAGTACATTGGAGCCAGGCTGTGGTAGCGCTCTTGACCAGCTGTGTCCCAGATCTCAAACTTCACAGTGGTGTCGTCCAGACAGACAGTCTGTGTGAGGAAGGCAGCTGAGAAAGACAATGAAGATCAGGGTAACAGTAATGTATCGGGGTCCATCTTCCCTGTTCATGTATGCAGTGAGTGAATGCTTAGCAGCTGTATCTCACTTCAGATCAGCTTGGACAAAAACTCCATGGCTCACAAAAGGTATCAGTGTCAATCTGTGGCTGTTAGACCTGCTGAGGTGTGGAATCTGACTCAGATCATTAAATGAAACATGCCACCATTTTTGAGCAATGAAGTTCCATCTTGACCTTGGGAACAGCATGTGCAAAAATATAACCTCAATTTGAAGATCAACATGTGGTTGAAAGCTTTAAAAAAAATAAATATAAAAAAAGGTAGTAAGAAGATCTTTAACCTGAGATTGCTTTTTCACACGTGCCACTTTTTTCTTTTAATGAAAAAGGCATTTTAAAGACAGAAATCTGAGTTGTTGTTTTTTTATTTATTTACATTTTTTTAATTTAATATTTACATTTCATAACAGTCTGTAGTGGCAATAAAGCATAGACCTTTCTAACATTAGTGCACTGTTGTATTTATTGAACTAGAAATGGAACAAAGCCCCTAACATGGAAAATGCTTGTCCAATGCTTTACATTTATTGATTTAGCTGACGCTTTTATCCAAAACAACTTACAATTGCTATACATGTCAGAGGTCGCACGCCTCTGGAGCAACAACACAACAAAGTCATGTGTCTTAACCACAGTTCCATTACCACCCCATGCTTTATTTAATGAACTAATAATGAACTTTAATGAACCTACAATGGGGTTACATATCGAACATCAATCCTTTATTGGTACTGACCAAAATGTGTGTGTAACACAAACTATCTACAACGGTCAAATAAGAAAAACTGGAAGAGACAGTTTTGTCAAATCTGTAATCTTTGGTGGTGATGTCGCAGTGGATAAAAATACCTTTAACTTGGGTTTGATTTCCACTGCGACACATCTACCAATGTGTCCCTGTACAAGATACTTAGCCCCTAGTTGCTCCTCAGGCATGCAAACTCTAACGCATATAGCAATTCGCTTCGAATAAAAGCGTCAGCTAAATGACTAAATGTAAATCTCCTTTATAGTATTGATACCTTTCAATCAATATTTATCCTTCAAGTACACACAATCTATTTACTGAGACACTCTAACCCCCCTTTTAGCAAAATTCACTTCTCAAAAAAATCTAGAAACATGTTTTTGTCTCTTACCTCCAATGGTGCTCTCCTGGAATTCATGGAACTGGCCTTTGACAAACCGCAGCACTAAGCTGGACTTGCCCACCGCCGATTCCCCCAACAGAACCAGTTTGAACTGGCAGATTTTGTTTGCCACTGTGGCACCATTAGGCCTTGTTGATCCTCCACCGCGCCCAGCCATTGACATAGACGGAGACTTGTTATGGATGAGATGGGCTAAAACTAAACCTTAGAGGTGTAAAGATGGGAGCCGAGTCTGGACACACAGGCACTGATGGTGAGCGAGGTCAGAAACCGAACACCCAGTGGGAAGAGCCTGATCGTGATCGCAGTGGTGAAGTGACTTGTGAACCGGTCTACCTTAAATAAAAAACAGGGGTGAAAAAAAAAAAAAAAACAATCAATGGATCTACCTCTGAGAACACTTACACTAAACAAAATTATGCATTAACAAAGTTGTTTTTTTTACTGTTGCAGATCTACATTTATATCAATATCTGATTTGATCAAAAGAACCTATCTCATATCTTGAAAAATTATTTTTCACCATCTATTAATCACCTGGATACTTTGTCAGATAATAAATCATGACAAAGAGAGGCTACTCATTTAGTATAAAATCATTATATGATTATGTTATATAATTATTTCAGTAATCTTTCAAGAAAAACATTACCTACTTCCAGCTTCTTAAATGTCAGGATGTGCTGCTTTTTTTTGTTTCATATATGAAACTAAAAATAGGTTAACTGTAAATCCGTGTTGTTTTGCACTGATGGTTGGTCTGAAAAATGTCACTTTGGGGAATCAGAATGAGCATTTTCCACAATTTTCTGAAATTTTATGATGAAAAAGGTTGGATTAATCAATTGAGAAAATAATCTGCAGACTAATTGATAGTGGAAAAATTTGCAGCCCCATTCATTTTTATTTCATTATAGTTGTTTTTAGTTCATTCTGATATTTACCCAAGAACATTTATTTCATGTCACTTGTCATGACCTTGTAGTTGTCAGCAGGCACCAAAATACCTAACACTATTTACGATAAGACGTTATGAGTTATATTAACGTTACGACGAAATGTTTATGAACGGACAGACACTTTAAAAGGTTTCACAGCTGATCGCGACACACATTTCTTAAATTGCCTCGACAGTTTTAAACTGTCATCTTTTGGACTCATTTATGAACAAAGTGTAGCGAATAGATAAGATATATTTATTTTAATTTCAAACACAACAATGACATCCTCCAAACAAACTAATTAAGTTACATCACAGAACCGGCTTAACCTGCTGATCTTAACTTTTACTGTATAACCCAAAAACAGAACCAGCTGTAAGTTAGCTGCGAGGCTAAAGCTCATCTAACGACGAGAGCAATGCTAACGTCAACTAACACGAAAAAACGGCAAAAGGAAACAAATAACACGTCAGCGTTCTTACCAGCAACGAAAATGAATATTCACCCCGTCCTGTGAATAGTAAATGATAACCGTGTTGTTCCTCGTTAACAACGTTTTCTCTTAAAACACTTTCAGGTTCAGTAAAATATACGCTTCCGCCTTGAGTAACAAAAACACTTCCTGGTTTCGTCATATGATGCAATGTCACAACCAATCAGATGGCCGAAGAGTGGGCTGTCAGAGGAGAGTCAATCAACTGTTAAAATATTTGACAACATTGTTGAAGCTAAACATTCATGCCAATAAAGCATTTATTGGCAAAGCACAGGGCCGGTGTTCTGACGATATATGCTGCCTTGTCGAAAAATGCTACCATAGCGCAACAAAATGCTACTCTTTACCAATCCCATAAAGTTATAGTATTATGACATCTTCTGTTTTTTTTTATTACATTGTAATATAATTTCAGGGGTAGACTAATATCCCCTATCAAATTAATGCTCCCACTACAGAATCATTTTATTTTGCACCACTGCTCACTCCATGTGTACTGTAAGGAGATGGGGGACATGTTGAAATACTATATTATGCCATCTTTATTTAACATATCAGGGGTAGCGTATTCTGATAGACTAATAATGATTTTTTGTTTTGATATTGCTGATATAGCCACTGTCTCGACGGTATGCCCAACAGCAAGGTTGCACAGATTTATGGGCGTGGAAACAGACCACGCTTGTGGGTCATACGCATGCGCAGAACCGCTAAGTAGCACATCTCGATAGGTAGCATAAATCGACAGAATACAGGTGCACCTCGCGCTGTGAGTCCAGACAGTTGTGACGAGTCGTTTTGTAGTTTTGCAATATAAACATCTAAAACCTGAGGCGCAGCCGCTTGCTCTGTTTGGGACTGTGAGCTGCTGAAGTTAACGTGTGTGGATTTGTGGAGAGTGATTTCCAGTTGGTTTCAGGTTTCACATGCAACATGCAGTTTGTGCACTGTGTCGGTCAAACGGTCTAAAGGGGATCATTCCAGCGGAGCAATAACGTAATGCAAAGCAGAGTATAGGACAGGTAGAATTAAAAAATATTATGAGTTATAATTAAGTAATGACGTGAGTCTCTTTTTATTACGTCTCTTAATATTACAACTTTTTTTTCGACATGTCACAGAACACAGATATGTGGGAGATTCTGAATGTGCACTGCAGAAAGTTTTGAACATGAGCAGAAAACCTGCTTTTAAAGCTATTAAAGTCCAGGAATATATAACTTTAATTAAAATGAACTTATTTGAGGTAAAAAGGTGCCACATGCTCAACCCCTGAATCATGCTTGCAGGTGTGCTGACTCAGCAGGGATTTTATTAAATTATAAAAGTTGATCTACAGGAGAAATATAGGCTGTTTAAAAGCAATAGCTACAGAATTCCTGAAAGCCTCACTGCATTATATTCTATAGCCTACATTTATTATTTTGAATTGTCACCTGCTGCCTGTTGACAAGTATGCGGATCACACTTAGGCTATTCATTATTTGCTATGATTAGTGACGTGGCTTTTCATCTATGCTAAAATTGTGAGTTTGGCTGCTGAACGTTTAAAACAATTCTTGAGGATAGGGGAGCGATGGCCCCAATCCCTGAGGTGGACTTTTTAGGGTTGGGCATGGGGGGGCGCCAATTTAAAATCTCACCTATAGGGCGCTAACATTAGGTGCGTTTGACTTCATGCAGCGCTGCGCAGCGCTGACTTAACGTTATGCATGCTGGAGTTAATAAAATAAGGCATGCTGGTTAGAAATTGTGTCCGACTTTCGCCGGCGCTGCAAAACGTCACCATGTCACATGACATTAAAACCTCACGGGAGCAAGGCGGCTGCAAGCGCCGAGTGCGGCTGCACCAACTTGGAACCACACTTTTGCCTGGTCTCCCAGCATTTTACTTTTCATCAATCATTGATCTCAGCTCACAGTAAGCTCATGCAGGTAGAATGTGTCCAAATTGACGGCGCCATTTTAAATCTTCATTTTTGCTTTTTTATGGTTATAGTTTTATACTTTATTTTGGTTTTATCAATGTATTTGCCTGATTAATTAATTTGCTGCTTGGACTATGTAATGTATTTTTGACAGATGCAATGATGATGCAGTGCCACTGTTTGTGACCTAATTGAAAAAGATGAGCAAAAAAAAAAAAAAAATCTTTTTATGGATTATCATCATCACTATATCATAACAGGAATAAACTGAAAGAAGCTGAAGAATGTCCCTCACAAGCCTGTCTTTTCAAGAACAGGGTCAGGTATTTAATCAGCCAAATAATTAAAATCACCTGTTTGGGTGTACCATGTGCAGGGCCTTTAATGTTTTGGGGGTTTGGAGACTAAAAATATCATGTGACCCAATCTGTGGTAGTCTTCAGCCTTCGTTGTGCTATGTGTTCAGTTAAAATGCTGGACTTACGCAAAAACTGCAATCAGTGGTTGGCCCCGGACTCTCAATGATGGCTGATTGGTGTGTGTGTGTTTGTGTGTGAGAGCGTTTAGAATTCAAGGTAACTTGCAGATACAACTAGCTTAAGGATTTCCGCAATCTGTGTTTAAATCATCCTCACAAAACATCAGAGCCTAATGTGGCGCAAGGGTTAGGGTTTAAGTCAAGTCTCAGGTGAACCAAAAATAAATAAATAAAACAGGAAGTAAAGGCTGGGGGAGTTGCTCAGTGTTGGCAGAGTCAAAAGTTTGTCTGACTGTGTAGCAGGATTGTATTAGTTGTTGAAGTTGCTTGACTTTTATTGGCCAGAACAAAAGTATTTCCAGTCTATTTTTCCCCCCAGAATACCACACCAACAATTAGATTAGTGTTGTTTTGGAAAACCATCAGAAATGTATTAAATAAGTGATGCATAAGAAGTGACAAAAAGGACAAACATTGCTAATGGTTGATCTTTATTATGACTATACTAATGCAACACATGAGAGTCGATTATTCAGTCGCTGGAAGATGTGTTGCATGACGTTCATTTATCCGTTGCACAGATTACGACTGCAGCAAGTGGCAGATATACCACAAAGATTTGGTATCATGCACTCATTTGCTTCCATGCAACCCTGGAAGAAGCTTCCAGGTGTGAAAACATGAGAAAATACATGGATTATCAAACACCTTCTACAAGTTTCAGATGAAAGTAATGACTGAATTGGTCCAGGCAAGGACGTAATATTGAAACATACACACAAACAAAATTCAATACACACACAAACAGGACCTATACACATGCATTGTATGGAGAGATGTCAGAGTGAGGGGCTGCAACATACTGTAGATGGCACCCCGGATAGTTCAGGGCCTTGCTCAAGGGCACCTTTGGCAGTGCCCAGGAGGTGAACTGGCCTCTCTCTAGCCACCAGCCCACACTCCATATGACTGGTCTGGGCTTGCCTTGAAACGGCGACCCACCAGTTCCCAAAGCCGAGCCTCGACGGACTGAGCTCCATTATTAACCCATAATTACTCACGAAATCCAGCAGAAAGGGTGGCTTTGGCACAGACATGATTTAAACCGTGGCATTTCTCCACAGGGTTTACACATTGCTTCAGGCCTCCACAGTAACACGTCAAGGCTTCACCTGGAAGAAAAGTGTTCAACCATTGTATACAAACTAGTGCTGCATTTTCACCACCACAAATAAATTGTCCTTCAGCTCTAAAATCTGCTCAAAACAGACACACTGGAAACATAATAATTTAAATAAAAAGTCTTGTGCCACCTGGCTGAATTTGAGGAGGATATCATTCCATTTTGGTCAAACACACTGCAGGTTTGTTGTGTTTCCTGTACATGAACTCACCCTGGCTGACAACCAACAACACCAGAAGAGCAAGAATCACAGTCTTCATTTTTTTTTTATGATGTCTCGTGTTTGTACACCGATCTCTGTATGAATGTAGCGAAGGAGTAAAGGTGTGAGAAATCAAGAAGTCATATTTAGCCAGGAGCACATCATAATCCACATATTAAAAAAAATGTAAATCCCACCTAGTAAATTGTCCTACTGGAGTTTTGATGCCACAAATGCATGCTGCCTGCTTCTTTTTTATCTGGACTTGCTGAGGAAGTGATACAAATCCAGTGTATCATTAACTCTAAAATTGTCTGCTTGGTTTTACTCAAAAACACATTTGATTTATCAAGGGCAGACATGAATGCTAGGAAAACACACTATGATGACCCAACAGATTTAAAAGGGGAAAATATAAATATTTTGTATTCAGTACTTGTAAAAATAAAAACAAAAACAAGTGACTCAATGCTAATGCTACATTTAAATGGTCTGAGCATATTTTTCATGCATTAAGACCTCTGTAAAGCACACTCTGACACATTGACCTTACACCTAGAAATAGTTTCCCAACAAGTGGAATTTGGCACACCACCATTTGGAGAGCAGTATGCAATACTGACATAGAACCAAACCACTTGTGCTGTGCTTGACAGATTGACTTTTGGCTCTGATTGTTTTATTCCTCCTCATTTTATTATGACAACAACAGATCACACAAAAATGAGAAAAAGAATAGAAAACAGAGGGGTGAAATATATTCCATTAATACATCAACAAATCATGTAGGCCTAGACGGGAGTTTTAAGAAATTGTGTAAAAGGAGGATTTCGATTTAGCCAGCCTGAAAAACTGAGACAGGAACATTCAAAACTTGTGAGGGAAGCATTATAATAAAAACACCACTTCAATTTTTACCAATGATGAGCCAGAGTTTAGATGTATTCTGTGAACATAGCTCCACAGTATTGTAAACAAATGCATGCTCTTTGGTTTCTACAGGTAAAACTTAATATTTATTCTTTCTTCTTCAACTGGATACTAGTAGATACTCATCTCATGTACAGACCCTGATGTAATTTCTCCAAGTGAACAGTAGATGTCGACACATTCCAAGTAAACAGACCACAACGTTTTGACAATTAAACAGGGGCCCGTTTCAGAAAGCAGGTTCAACAAACTGAATGAAAACCTGAACTCTGGGTTGACGAACTCTGAGTGGTCAAACTCAGAGTTTCCGGTTTCAGAACAGGTATTTAAAATTAGTTTAGTCAACTCTGAGTATGTTGAACCTGATGGAAGCGCGTGCGTGGGGATGAAAAAAAGCCATCATCAATGGAGCTCCGATGATACGATTCACCATGGCAACGGGTGATAACGCGGACCATGATTGGCTCTAAACGAAGCAGTGGAGGAAGGATCGATACGTTAACAATATTACATTTTATACAGCATTGCTTATTCATCATTTACCAGACTGGAAATTCCTTAATGAATGATAAAGTGCTGGAATTCTCCTACAGCCTGTTATTCATTTTAAATAGCTACAGGCCTGTTTATTCAGCTGTAACCTGACGGGACTAAATGCCGGTGGCAATAACTGAAGAGGAAATATTAATCGAACAGATTAGACACAGGCCTACTGTAGCTTCCCTCCAGTTTAAATCACGAACACAAGGCGTTCCTTTGGTTACAGGCATTTATTCCGACATTCACGTCGTCAAGCATGCCGTGAGAACTAGACAAATAAAATACACAAATCATAAAATCATAGAGAATAATCATTAAACACATCTTTCACAAACACAAAATAACTTACAAAACCATCCCTTTGCAGACTAAAAGCTGTTAAACCTGCATATAATTAGCTTACTTTACATTCAGATGGACGATGCTATCACGTTATTATCACGTGAAACTCGGCTAATATATTAGCTGTAGTTAGCCTTTCCGACAATATGAACACAACGTAAAACCGTACAAATAACCTTGCATACCTCAATGGCCGCGTTAACTCAAGGGGAACCCCCCTCCAGAAAAACACTTTTAATCACTGTAGACCTTGCTTACATGATGGAATATCATACACCTTGGTAAAAACAGCATGTAACCACATGTAAAGTTATTGTAGCTAGAAGTGGGTTACTCATAGCCGGACTAAATCAGGTCTATAGTAAACCTAGATGGTGAAATGACGGATATTGCTTGCTGGGAGCCTAAATGTCCTCATGACTACCAACACATCCTCTGATAGGCTAAATGAATAGTAGTAGTAGTAATAGTAGTAATAAAGAGCAATGTGTTTCAAATGTTGCTGTTTGTTTCAATTTGTATGACTCCTTTCAATTCAGTTTTATTTACATAGTGCCAATTCAGTAATCTCCTAGCGCTTTTCATATAGAGCACAGGCCTGTACCACGAAGCAGGATTTGAGCTTATCCAGGTAACTTTAGGGTTAACCCTGGGTTTTCATTATCACGACGGTGGTTGACTTCTTACCGGGTAGAACGCCATGGTAGCCTACCTTATGCTGAACGGCTAACCTGCTCCGGAGCAGGTTATGTTCCAGATAAGAGATCAACTATTAAAAATGCCGCCTACTGAAGATTCACTCTCTTGGAAAAAGACACCGTAAGTGATCCCACAGACTGTTTTATAGGCTGCTTTTATGTTTGTTTTGGTGATGTGGAGAAACTTTTGGATAGCGACATCATCCTACAGAGACTGAAAGCCTTGTAAGCTACTATTGCTAGGCCTACAGGGTTCTAGGCTAAACCTGCTTAGGCTACAGCTTTAAAATGTTTTTGGGGTTTTTTGTTCCCCAGTTGTTTCTCACAGCACGTTTTTTAATATGTGAGGCTGAATATTATGAGCAGTTTGGTAGGGTTTAATCATGCCACCTATATTCCATCTAAACAAACCAAGTTAAGTCAACCAACCATTATCATGTTATTTGAACACTAAATAGATGTGTTGGTTAAATATAATATTAATATTTCCATTAAACTCATTTGCATCTTTTTTGAGTTACACGTTCATTCTTAGTTAATTTAGTGAAATCACTTTGAGTGTATTCACACTTCAGTTGAACAAAATTCAACTTCAAATCTTGAGTGAGAATGTTCACTGGACAATGGTCTGATAGCAGAAATAGTTTGATGCGTGTTTCAGTTTACCTCACTGCATCTTAAAGATGCTCTCTAGTAGATGTTTCCCTGAAATTCTGATACATCTAGCACTCATTTTGTTTTGAGAAATCTGATAGCTTTCCCTGCTATTAATTGTGTGTTCGGGCGTGCGTTTATATGCGCCTGCTTCAGTGTCAGCATGTGTGTCTGTGTGGGTGCTCTCATGTGATTTATGGGGAGGGTTGTTCTGTAACCTCAGCTGCTGTGTCCAAACCAGTCTGTTCCTTCTCTGGCCTCGGTTTCTCCCGCCTCTACTCAACCAACCATTTCATCATTTTCATTCTCAGGACAATCTAGTCCAGTTTTGTTTATCCACGTCCTCTTCCTCTGCCACTACGACCACAGCCCTCTTCTTATTCTCTCTACACCATCAACTGTGCCGTTTGCAGACTGTCTGTAGTTGTGTGTGGTTTTCCTCTTTGTTTTGACATTTGAGGAATTTTCTCTGTGTGAACCAAAATCCCAAGTCACACAGAGATTGGGTCTCAAGCCCCAACAACATCAAGCCCTTATGGCACAGAATCACTTAACACAAGGACAACTGAATTGAAATTGAAGATCACCAAGCTGGACCTCCAAGTACAACGACTAACATTAGAGACCAAGGCTAAGTACTCCAGAAGATGTGAATGCAACTCTATCCCTACTAAAACCATCCAGTCCAATGAGCTGATGTACACCACAGCAACAGTGATCCTACAGTTGCTTGGCTATACGATGAACACTGAGGGACCAGGCAGTTAGGCATGAGGAGTCAAGAGGGAAATTCAAAAAAGAAGGGTTTTTAGTTACCAAAAAATCACTACAACAAAAGATAAAGTTTTGGGCACACAAAAGAGGTCAAATAAACAAACAATAACTAAAGCTCTGAACATAAGAGACTCAAAAATACAACTGACCTACTACACAAGAAACAAAGGGGACGTATATATTGGCTGATCAGACCAGTTTTGACACACAGGGGAAGACTAACAACCACAACACTACTACATAACTACAAAACACAACAAAACCTACCTAAAAACTTATTCCAAAAGAAATGTACATTTACTTAACCTTAACTCAAAATACTCAAATATAATAAATCTAAACCCCAAAATATTTAAGGAGAGAATAAAGCCACCCCCCAGACATAGCAAGCAGTGGTAGTGTCCAATTAGGCCACCTCTCCTATAAAGCTGCTCCTGCTCCAAGCACCAACCCTTTAAGCCAGCAGACTTCCTCAATCTCTCCTGGGTGTGGCATCCAACACTGGTAAGCTCAGAAACAAAATGACAATCCAAAAGTAACTAATAGTGCGCACTCCAAAAAGATGCTTCTGTATAGTCAACTAAATAAAATATAATGTGAAATGAACTAAGTGTCCTGTAAGTTTATTTGTAACCAAATAAATATTTGCAACAAATATCTAATGTGTATGAAGAAGGTATATAAACTAATCCTAAAGAACACAGCATAAACTCAATGCATGAGGTTACCGCTCTTCATCTGGTTGTGAGGCCACGGCTGTGGCCATCACAAACACCATAAGCCACAAATAGTATTATCCCCAATGGCCTCTAGCCTTCTTATCCATATCCATGGAGGAGAAAGCCAGAGGCCAAGATCAAGGCAACACGGAGAGAAGTTAGTCAGCTCTCAGTTACAGAAAGGTGGAAGGAAAGGGCTACCTAAGAAATACAATCTGTCTATACCTGAAGCACTGGATCCCACCAAAGACTTAGCGCTCTGGCTACCGGCCTAAAGTGTTATATCCAGCACTACCTCTCCTCGGTTTACCTCTTGTTCTCAGCTGTTGTCCCCCACCGTCCTGTTGCCTGTCTGTTTTTCCTCTGTGACAATGTTTGGTTTGCAGGTGGGTATGGCTCTCCTGCCTGGCTCCTGCAATCAGGTTTTCCACACACCTGCATCTTGTTCCAGGTTGCGCATAAGAGGATAAAAAGGAAGCCAGGGTATCAACCGGATCACCTGCTCCATTAGGACAAGTCATCAGATTCATTCAGGTAAGAGATCCCCCCCATGATGCCTCACAAAAACATATCGTGCTTGTATCTTGATACAATTTTACCGCATTACATATAGGCCCCATGTTCCGCCCCACCTTTTGCGATGCAGGTGCAGGTAACGAGGTGAGCTTTCAGTAGCCTAAATGTTGAGATTCAGTCTTTCAACCACTACTTGAGCGCATTTTAGGGCATGAATGGATTTTGTTTCATTGCTTAGAACAATGTTTGAAATGCTCTCTAGTGTTAAATAGCCTAAACATCATTTTTCAAGTGATAAGTTAAGTGCGATAAGACCACTTATTCAGTACCCCAGTCTTTTAATGTGGAAACGCAGACACACGGATGAGCTGAAAAAATAAAGCTGATATTTTCATACAGCTCATAAGAACACATCAAATCAATGCATTATAAACTACCCCTGTTACTTTAGGCATTCACACGGTCAGCAATTTGTCTCCCTGCATGTGTCAGCTCAACCCGTTCTCACTCCCTGACTCGTCACATGGATGCATGGTCAAGACACACGGTGTCAGTTTGTAACTCATTGGGGGAAGCCCTATAGTGTCAGTTTGATAAAGGTAGGCAAGGAGATGGATGGGGTGGATGGAGGATCAGAATCCTGACTTTGAACCAGGGAACTGGGGTGTGTCCTATATGAAACACGGTGAACATCAAGTTGGATGAGATGTGTAAATTGTGTGGGGGTGGTGATGGCCCAATGGATAAGACTATGCCTTTGGTGTGAGACCTGGGTTCAATCCCCCACTGTGACCATTGTCATTGACACTTGGCCCCTAGTTGCTCCAGAAGCGTGCGACCTGACATGTATAGCAATTGTGAGTCGCTTTAGATAAGTGTCAGCTAAAAGAGAATGCAAGTTAACTTGGGTGTTAACTGACCTATGTAGTTATATTAACCCAAACCATGAGCTCTTAAACTTAACAAAGTAGTATTGTGCCTAAACCTGACCACATTGCAACATTTCACAACTTAACATGCCATTTTGAAAGTCTCACTGGATGTTGCATATTCATTTCTGACTGGTTATCTGCTGCAAACACCGCCTCTTATGTAAACGTGCTCACGGCTGCATGGGGAAACCCTGGGTTGTCCTACAGAGTTGATAACCAACTTCGTGGGACCGCTTATCACAACTGTAGGGTTAGTGAAGCCAGATAACAGATCCTGGGCATGTTTAACTCGCTTTGTGGTCAGGCCCCAGGTGTAAAGGCGGGCAACGTGGATCATGGTAGTGCTCTGACATGTAGGCCTAATCAGGACAATGTGGAGCTCTATGGAGGGGTGTGTGTATATATCTATATATATCGAGAGACTTTTTTAACAAATAAAAAACTTAAAAATTGGCTGTGCAAAATTATTCAGCCCCTTTATTTTCAGTGCAAACTCTCTCCAGAAGTTCAGTGAGGATCTCTGAATGATCCAATGTTGACCTAAATGACTAATGATGATAAATAGAATCCACCTGTGTGAAATCAAGTCTCCGTATAAATGCACCTGCTCTGTGATAGTCTCAGAGGTCGGTTTAAAGCGCAGAGAGCATCATGAAGAACAAGGGCCAGGCAGGTCCGAGATACTGTTGTGGAGAAATTTAAAGCCGGATTTGGATACAAAAATTTCCCAAGCTTTAAACATCCCAAGGAGCACTGTGCAAACGATAATACTGAAATGGAAGGAGTATCAGACCACTGCAAATCTACAAAGACCCGGCCGTCCCTCTAAACTTTCAGCTCATACAAAGAGAAGACTGATCAGAGATGCAGCCAAGAGGCCCATGATCACTCTGGATGAACTGCAGAGATCTACAGCTGAGGTGGGAGACTCTGTCCATAGGACAACAATCAGTCGTTGCACAAATCTGGCCTTTATGGAAGAGTGGCAAGAAGAAAGCCATTTCTTAAAGATATCCATAAAAAGTCTTGTTTAAAGTTTGCCACAAGCCACCTGGGAGACACACCAAACATGTGGAAGAAGGTGCTCTGGTCAGATGAAACCAAAATCGAACTTTTTGGCAACAATGCAAAACGTATGTTTGGCGTAAAAGCAACACAGCTCATCACCCTGAACACACCATCCCCACTGTCAAACATGGTGGTGGCAGCATCATGGTTTGGGCCTGCTTTTCTTCAGCAGGGACAGGGAAGATGGTTAAAATTGATGGGAGGATGGATGGAGCCAAATACAGGACCATTCTGGAAGAAAACCTGATGGAGTCTGCAAAAGACCTGAGACTGGGACAGAGATTTGTCTTCCAACAAGACA